>NC_081411.1:69437427-69737427 GCF_030272615.1 Cryptomeria japonica | reverse complement strand
AATATTTGGAATGTTTGATAACAGCAACTCACATTTTATCCGAGATTCCCAAGTACAACACATTCCACGAATATTTTCATATCATCAATTTTGTGTGATGCTTAAAAAACAAGCCTCTAATTAATTTAAGCTTAATGTTTCATGGATTAATAGAGGTAAAAAATGCAGGAAGCATGAAGTTCACGTCATTCCGTAGCCAAGATGAAAAGGGTTTGAAACGGAATAAACTCATTTGAGATTTAAAATACATTTTCCAAGGTGAAAATGCAAAATCGATACTATTATGTTAATTAGCCAAAAGTATTTCTAATTATAGTATCTCTGCCATTGGATCTCTTATTTTGTTGAAGGACGGATTTTTTCACACTGAACGAATGATTAAAATTCCTGGAGGAAGATAATAATCATGAAATAAATATAGTCACGGCTTCCTGCTTTAAATCTAAATCATACAAATTACACTTTCCAGATTATTTTGATAATATATTCCTAGATTTGTTTTTATTTGAGTTAATGAGTATTTTCAAAGGTGATTACGTTAATATATGTGTTCAATCAGTCAATTAGTTTGCACTCATCAAAAGCTATTATTTTGGTTGGCTTAAAAAAATTTCTATTATAGGCTTAAATTTTTAAGAATGATATTTTTTTTAGGTATTTTTGGATTTCTTTATATTTTTTTAAAAAGTCTATTTTAAATAGTTTTTCTATTTTTTTATTTTTAAGTATTTATAATATTGTAAATAAATTTCTTTTTGTAAATCAATATATAAATCTTAATAATTTTTATCTCAAAATATAGCTAATAAAGTCAATTATAGGGATTTGATTCAATTTAAATCAAATTAAATGAAAAATTAAATACAAATATTTTTATTTAAAAAATAAACCTAATTATTAAATGTATTATTTCTAATTGTATATTATATATCTATTTGAAATCATTCTAATTTTTATGCTTTTTTCAAAATCATAAATTTTTTAATCATTTTTTTTGTTGGTAATTATATGTATTTTATTGAAATTGTAAAAAAGAGTACGTAGTATCATGCATCTCACATCACAAAGTAATAGTGTTTAAAAAATATAACAATTGATCAAGTAAATACATAAACAAGCTTTAAACAAAAAAATATATTTTTCTTTTCATTTCTTCCTCATTGCTCTCAAAGATCCATTAACCTACTAATCTTTAATCTCAAATCTTTTTCTTAGTTTTTCTTTCGGCCTTATTTTCCCCTCTCCTTTGATACTCATCCTTGTTCATCTCCTATGCCTAGTGAATAAATGACATCAACTATAGAAGATTCCCCTCATCTATACCAATGGACAACTCTACAGGCATAAACACTACCCCCAAAATTTCCCTTTTCAATACTGAATGCAAGCCACACATCCAATAATTTTCGCACAACCCTCCAACACCCATTCAACATCTTCTTTTCATCGAACCTCCAACCCCCACACTACCATCATTGACACAATGTCTATATTTGTCCTATACCCATGTTTAGGCATCAAAAAAATTTCTCCTAGAAGGATTTTCATGATGTAAATGAAAATAACTTCAACTACTTTGAAAATATTTTTTCCTCTTTTTTTAATGACTTTCCCCATAAATGCTAATTGTTGCCTTCCACAATCATGGAAAACATATCCTCCATATTAAAATACAATTTCCACTTGTTCTCAATTGTAATCATTTAGTAATACATATGTCACATCATCCCACCACAACACCCTTTCATTAATATATTTTGAAAATGGTGGTATACTATTCCAACTCAAAAATTGAGCTCAAGATAATGAAAATCTTCCACTGTACTTTTTGGGCCATCATCAAGAGTCACTACCCATTTGGACTACCTGTCTACCACATTGTCCCCTAATCTCATCACATGATTGACTTTAAATCACTCAAAAGATTATAATAAATGTGTGGCAACAACTATATATTTATTCAAATTCTAGGCATGTATTTCACATATATTTAATTAATTAATAATAATCAAAGAATCTCCTTCAAGACTTGTTTTTGAAAAGCCCATTTTTCTATCCATTTTCAATACTTCAATAGCTTCCTAAGCCTTGTCTTCACTAATCATTTCCTCTATAGGTTTTGAAGCTCGATTACAATTTTTCCCTCTCAATCTTGTGCCACAAACCTAGCTCTCGACAGTCCTAGGTTACCATTTGAGGCCCCATCAAAGTTAATTTGATAACATTCTTCCCTTATCTTAAATCACTCAACCACCTTCACCTTGACAAATTTTGGATTAGCTCGAGCTAGCTCATTAATTAACAGGCAATTTTTTTAATTATTTTAATATATAAAAAAAAACTTAATTACTTTTAATCATAATGTCAAAAAAAAAATTAAATCATTTAAAAAATTTCTATTTTCATTTATATAATTGTCAATAGTTATTTTCTTAAGACAAATTATAATTAATATTACATAAATATAATTCAAATAATATAATATTACAATATACATTAATAATTAAATTTGTCTCCTCAAAGATGCCTCCGCCCTGGTTGAAGTTAATGGATCACTTTCCCAGTCTATTCCTCTTTCTAGATCCATTAGACAGGGCTACCCCCTCGCCCCTGCTTTGTTTGTCATTGCCTCAGATGCCCTCTTTGACCTCCTAAGAGATGATACCCTATCCCCTAAATTTCATGGCATTAAGATGCCAGATTACTCTGAATTGCTCAACATACAATTTGTTGATGGCACTGTGCTCTTCCTGGAGCTCTCTAGGCATAACATTGACTCCCTCAATCAAAAGCTTGCAACCTTTGGCAGAGCCTCTGGTGCTCCTATCTCCAATTAAAAGTCTATCCTTCTTGGGTGGAACAAGGAACCCCTAGACTGGCTTCAGAAGGTTGGATACTCATGGGGAGGACCCAATAAAATAGTCAAGTACCTCGGTATCCCTTTTTCTGTCTCTCCCTCTCTCAAGGATATGTGGATTTGGGTCAAAGAAAAGATTGAAAAAAAACTTAATAAATGGGACAATAGGATTTTATCCCTGGCTGGTAGGATCCAAGTCTGCCAAAAAATCCTCTCCTCCTATAGTTTGTACTACTCCTCTGTCTGGATGTTCAGTAACTACCAAGTTTATGAGATCCAAAAATCTATCAGGCGCTTCCTTTGGTCTGATGGTAAGGGTAAAAGAAAGGCCCACGTGGTCAAATGGCTCCGGTGCCATGTGGATAAGAAACTTGGTGGGCTAGGACTTAAGGATCTCAGAACACAAGGAGTTTCCTTGGCTACCAAGTGGACATTTCATGCCCTAGAAGGACAAGAACCTTGGAAGATCCTTGTCAGAAATAACATACAAAATGGCATCCCCAAGTCTACCAAATCTTGGAAAGCCCTCCCCTTTAGCGATCTGATAGCAGGTGGATTCTCTGTGTCTGTTCAAGGCACTTGGGTGTTTAAATCCATCTGGAAAGCCTAGGAGCATCTGCGTAAACTTATTACCAACTCTAATATTGACTATAATAATACTCTGCATGGGGAAAGGTCAATATGGTGGAATCTCTACCATAAATCTAAAACCCTCACTTTAAACCAAGGTTGCGTTGCTAGGAATTGATATAATCTTGGAACATGATAATCTCATTAGGTGGAAGGACTTTAGCAATAAGTGTGGCCTCCCTGCCTCGCACAAGAGAACCTACAATATGATTAAAAATGCTTGTGCTAATCTAGATCTTCCTAGGAACACTAATGTAGACACTCACAGATACCTCTCGTTCTGATGGAAGGATGGCTCCCTCCTCTCCAAGGTCAAAGCCAAGTCTATCTACAAACTACTTACTCATGATACCATGGTGATCAATCATATTAACTCCCTCTGGTATGTTGACCTTAATACATCTGCCTAGCAGAAAACATTTGAGAAACTATTGAACTCCCCCATCCCCCCTAAAATCAAATGCTTCAGGTGGCAACTAATGTTGGATAGACTGCCTATTAGGAATAACATTACTGCCTTCGACCTATCCTCTGTATGTAGGAAACCTGAGACTATGCGGCACATCTTTTTTGACTGTATTTTTGCCAGAGAGGTCTGGCTGATGTTTGGAATTTCCATTACTGAACAGTTTGTACTCTTGATATTATTGCTGGATTCATTCATGGCCTCAAGAAGGATGCTAACCTATTTTGGCAAATTCTCTCTTCTTTCATACTTTTGTTTATTTGGAAGCTTAGAAATGAGGAAAAATTCCAAGGTACTGATAGGACTCTTACTGGGTTTTTTAAGAAACTCACACATTATAAAATTGCTGTGTAGGTATGTTTTCTGATGAATGTTGAGACGGAGAAGCTGATGTGTTTCCTTAGGGATGGCCAGGAAACCATGTTCATATATGAGATGAAGGATGGCTTTGAATGGGCTAGAATTACGGAGAACTAGACAGCATTCGATGAGGCTCTAAAGAAATTGATTAAGGAACTCAGGGATAACAGAGGTCCCTACTTTGATAAGCTCAAAATGTTTACCCAAGTCCTAGAGCGGAAGAAGGTGGTGTGGATGGAAGGTCCACAAGGATGGACAACATGGATGGAAAACCAGGATGAGATTCTGCAATAGGTGTCCAATAGCCTCTAGTTGATGTATATGGTTCACTGTATATACTCTCTCTCATAACTCTTTTTTTTGTAGGAGGTTATCTTTGTTCAGTCAGATAATCCAACTAGTTAATGATTGAGGCTTTGCCTCCCATCCTCATTTTGTATAAACTCTCCTTATTTAATATAAAAATAATAATAATAATTAAATTTGAGATTAAGTTGGCAAATACATATGTCACATTTTAACGCACTAACATACGAAAATAGTGATTTAAAGGATATTTGGTGAGGGAGAAAGGAACGGGTTTGTGGTTAAGGAGCCGATCACAATTGAGGAGAGGCCACATCTGGGGAAAGAGGTTCGTTTGATCTATCCCTTAGTTTTGAATAGACAATTGCTGCTCCTTGCCCTTCCTCATCTCAAAAGATAGTTTCACCTCCTCCCCTGCCTTCTAGATTTAGTTGGGATTTTTTCAACCCATTCGATTCCTTAAAACAATAGGAAATGTTTGCCAACGATACATGACATCAAACTCACTTCCATATCTTCCATTATTATTTTTGTTAACCATAAGCTTCGACTTAAGCTTCATATTAACAATTTACTTCTTTCTATGCATGTAAATATAGGTGACTGCTTTTGATAGTTGTGAATCTTTAGATAGTATCTTTCAAGCTAGTCATCTAGGTATGTATTGTTCCTTCTATGAAATTTTCTTTTTAAATTGTTTGGGAAAGTAAATTCATATTTTTGTGAATCATGTATGGTATGAGAAGTTTGCTGGGAAGAAGCATTTTATGAGATCATCTATCTAAATAGCTTTCTTGTATCAGCGCATCACTAAATTTATTATGTTCTCCCCTGCGCAATGGAAGAATCTTCTCTGGTATGTGTTTAAAATTTGTTGAGATATTTATAACAATCTAATGGGAAGCAAGGTAAAATTTGGGAATTTATTAGATAGAATGTATAGGCTATTTGATTGCAATATAAAACTTATTTTGGTCTCTACAATTTTATTAATGGATTATCTATTTTAATCAAGATTAGTTACTAGAATAAAGGATTTCTAGATTGAATCCAAGAGAGAGATTTTCTATTTATGTGTAATCTTAAATTTACGAGAGGTTTAACCATTTCATTCATGGAAAAATGTGTTAATATGTAGATGGTTATGGTCAACTAGTGGTGGTTTTTCTACGTTGTGTCAATTATGTGGAAAAAATGCTTGGAACCTCTTAATACGTCTCAAATATCATATGTTGTGGTATTTATGTGAATTGTCTAATGGAAAATAATATTTATATTGATGAATTTACAAGTAGGTTATTAGATGATATATAAATAGAGAGAACAAGTTTTGGACTTTTTGTTCAATATATGAGGCTGCATAAATTAGGACAATAAAGGTTTGCATTTCTCTGATGTTTCTCTATTGGTTATATTTTTAATGAAATATTATGGTTTGTTATATGTCAAAAGCAAACTAAAAATGCTTAAGAAATATTATCATAAGTTGCTTAATTTCCTACATGGAGTTGGTTATTTTCTTCTCCAACATGTAATTAATTAATAAAATATTATTGTGGATGAATTCTATTATAAAAAGATTAAAAATGAAGGAAAGAATCTAATTTTCAATTTAGAAATATTAAAAAGGATTGGAATACTGAAAATAGAAGCAATATTTAAAAAAAAGGAATGAAAGAATCTTAATTTTCAATTTGGAAAGATCAAAAAGAATTTTATGTTTCTAAATTTTAATCATAAAATATAATGTTTCTAAATTCAACAATTCCAAATTATGTTCATACACAAATATTTAAAAATCTATATAATATTTAAGATATAAAAATATATAGTATCAAAAGCTTCTAATTTATCATATAGATGCAATTTTTCTATTTTAGTGGAGTTATAAAAATATTTAAAAATAACATATGATTATTAATTTAGAGTGTTCAAAAAGAATTTTTATGTTAATTATAAAAAAATTAAAATGTTAAAAGAAAATAATTTTAATTAAAGAAAAACTCTAAGGTATTTTAAAAAGTTTTAATTTTATTAGAGAAAAGTTAAAAGGTATTTATTTTATAGAAGTATTGAAAAATGTACATAGTAATGAAGATTTTAATGAATATTTTACAAGAAATAGATAATAAGTATTATGAATGCATAATCTTGTACAATATTAACCCTGATTGTAGGATAATCTCAATGCTAAACTTAATCTTACCATAATTCAACCCTAAACTTAACTCTAACTTTATAATTAAAAATGAAACATAATTGGACCCTAATTGAACCCTAAACTTAACTCTAACCCTAGAATTAAACATGACCCTAGTTGAACCCTGATCCTAATTGAACTCTACTCCAAACTCTTCCGCTAATTGAACCCTAATCCTAAAGTAATTGAATCATATTCATAATTTGAACCCTAATTAAAATCTTATAATAATCATAGCTATGATTTACCACTTATTATAATCAAACCCTAACCTTGATAATATTCCAAATCTAGACTCAATTGAACCCTAACTCTAACCTAACCCTAAACTTATCTATAACCTTAGAGTAAATCCCCAATTACAAGTTAAACTATAATTCAATAATAATTAAACTATAGCCCTATATTTAACCCTAAATGTAACTAAACTCTACCCTTAAACTTAACCCTAACCCTAATTAAACTTTGATCTACCCAAAACCTTGATCCTAATTAAGCTCTTAACATAATCAAACCCTAAGAGTAAGTAAATTATATCTTTAATTAGCTATAACCTTGACCCTTAACCCTAAATCTAACTCTTACTTAACTATAACACTAAACCACAACCTTAATAATAATTGTTAGTACTAACCCTAACTAGAACTCAAAATGTATCTCTAACCTTAGCCTTAAACCTAACCTAAACATAACCATTATTTAAACCCTAACCCTAACCATTATTTAGACTCTTATGTCATAAAACTAAGGCCTAACCCTAACCTAACCATAATTCTATCCCTAAACTTGTTCACAACCCAAACCCTAAATTGAATGGAAACCCAAACTATAATTTGAATCCTAACACTTACCCCTAACGCAAGTCATAACCCAAACCATAACCTATTCCTAAACTTAAATCTAAACCTAATTGAATTCAAGCCGTTACCTAACCCTAAGCATAACTCTAACTATACAATTAAACCCTATGTCAACTTCAACCTTAATCTAACCCTAATTGAATCCTAACCTAATCCAAACCCAAACATTTATTGAACCCTAATCCTAATTGAATTCATGTCCAAACCCTAAGCCTAATTAAACTTTAATCCTAATTTAATTGTACCCCTAATGTAATTGAATCATAAAAATAATTCCAACCCTGATTGAACTCTTATACGAACCCTGACTATAATTAAAACCTTACCATAATCAAATAGTAACCTTGATAATATCCCTTATCTAGACCTAATTAGACCCTAAACCATAACCTAAGACTAAAATCCAAACTTAATCTAACCATAATTGAAACCTAACCATATCCTAACCCTAAATTTAAATATAACCCTACAATTGAGCCCTAACTACAACTTGAACCTTAATCTAAACATAACTAAATCCTAGCCTAAATTTAATGCTCACCCTAATTAAACTCTAATCATAAATGAACTCTAATCTTGATCTAACCGTTACTATAATCAAATCCTAATAATATTTGAACCCTAACTCTAATTAACTATAACCTTAACTCTTAACTATAATCCCTATAATTGAATCTTAAACCTAACTGAACCCTAAAGTTAACTCTAATCATAGAAATAGACCCTACCTACAACTTCAACCGTAATTTAACCCTAATATGAAGCCTAACCCTTATTAAATCCTTAACCTAATTTAATACAACCCTCACCCTCAACATGTTATCCTAACCATAACCCTAATTAAACCTTAACTTTGACCTTAAAATCAAGATTTATTACATAATCCTAACCCTCACATGCTTTATCCTTAAACCCTAACCCTAACCCTAGTAACAAAGGTTCAGGGGATTACATCATGAAATTTATTATATAACTATATTTTGTAACTATGTTTTGAAGCTATTTTTCTTTTGAAGTTGTTTTTCTTTTGAATACATCACTAAAGTATATAATATTAATTGTCACAATAGAGAAGAATTTCATTTCTAATATTAATTGTTCAATATTTTACAAATATTTATAATTTTTACACATTTTAACTAATGCTAAATTCAAATTTCAAATAACATGAAAAGTGTTATTGTAATAATACTAATATAAAGCAAATAAATATAATGTTTGATTTTTATCTACTCACATTATAGAAATTTCCATAATCAAAATCCTAATATTAATCATTCTCATAATCAAAACCTCAATATTATTCATAATTCATAATTATAATATTTAACCCTAAACCTAACTATACATCTAACCCAAAACCTAACCCTAACCCTACTTATAATTTTAACCCTGACCCTGACCCTAACCCTAATCCTAACCCAAACACTAACTCTTATAGCTATCATCACGTACTATATTTAATTACAATCTTAAACCTAACCCTACATTAATACTAATGATAATTCTAACCCTAACCCTAACCCTAATTTTATGTATAATTAATAATTATAATCACTAAGATTAACCCTAATCCTTAGCCCAACACTAACTATAACCATAACCCTTGATGTAATTATATCATTAACCCTAATAATTATAATCTTAACCCTTATACTAACCCTACCTCAAACACTGACACTAACACTAACCCCAGTTTTTCTCATAATTAATAATTATAATCTTTAACCCTAAAGCTAACTATATATCTAACCCAAAACCTAACCCTTAACCCTAATCCCTCTAATTGAATGATAACCCTAAAATTAACTATAACCATAGATTTCAACCCTAAATACAACTTGATCCCTAATCTAAGCATTTAATTGAACCCTATTCTTAAACTTAACCCTTTTCGTCAATTATAACCATAATCGTATCCTAGCCCTAAAATTAACCCTAACCCTAATTGATCTCTAATCCTAACCCTAATCCAATCCAAACCCTAATCCTAATTGAAGTGTAATACTAATTTAACCCTAACCATAATTTAGTTGAATAACAACCCTAATCCTAACCATAGTTAAACTCTAGCACTAACTGTAATTGAACCCTTATAATATCCTAACCTTAAAATTAACCTTAAGAGTAATTATTATTGAAACCCTATTTTGAACCTCAACCATAACCCTAAACTGACCTTGATTGTAAATCCAACCTATGCTTGATGTTATCCCTAATCTTTATGCTAACATAACCCATAACCCTAATGAAATTCGAATGCTAACCTTCACATGAAGCTCTATTATATAGCCAAAAACCCAACAACGTGCTTTATCCTTAAATCCTCACCCTTCCTGAGTCATAACACTAACTCTAACCTTAATTTAGTTATAACGAGAACCCTAATCCTAATTAAACCCTATCCCTAACCCTACTACTAATTTTAATTGAACCTCAACCCTTACCCCAAGCATTATCCTACAATAATGACTCTAATCATTAGCTAAAACCAAATATAACTATCATTTTATATATAATACTATAACTCCCTCTAATCTAGGCCCTAACCCTAGCCCTAACCTGATAATGACCCAAAACTTAACTTTATATCTAATTATTAATTATAATCTTTAACCTAACTTATATCTAAATATTAATTATATATAACCTTATAATCCTAACTATAACCCTAACCCTAATAATAATTATAACCCTAACCCTAACCCTAATTCTAACCATAACCCTAACCCTAACCCTAATTTTATTATAATCATTAATTATAATCTTTAACTGTAACACTAATTATAATTATAACCCTCACCCTAACCCTAACCCTAATTATAATTCTAACCCTGACGCTAACCCTATTCTATCCTCGACCCTAATCCTAACCCAAACCCTAACTCTTATAGCTACCATCATGTACTATCTTTCATTGCAATCTTAACCCTAACTGTAATCCTAATCATAATTCTAACCCTAACCCTAACCCTAATTTTATTTATAGTTGATAATTATTATCTTTAACCATAACCTTAATTACAATCACTAACATTAACCCCAATCCTAACTCTTTACTCCAACCCTAACCCTAATCCTAAGTATAATACTAACCCTCATTATAATTATAACCCTAAGTATAATTATATCTCTAATGCAAAACCTAATCCTAAGCATAAACCTGACTATGAGATTAGTCATAACCCTAACCCTAACCTTCAACCAAATCCCATCATATTTTTTATTCTATCAAGATCATAATCATATCTATAATCATAGTTCCACCCCTAACCATAATCCTAACCCTTAACTCTATCCAAGATTTAAACCCTGAGCCTGATATTATACACTTAATAACTATAAAACAATATTATAGTTCCAAAATAAGAATATAATAGTATTATACTTATCATATAGAACTCTATTAATATAATATTACTAGTAAGACTATAAAAAATAATATTATAACTAAAAATAATTTAAAATAATAATATAATACATTTAAAATATTTCAAATTTTTATTATGAATATTATTTTCAATAAATTATAAAATAATATCATAATAATTAAAACAATATAAAATAATAATAATAGTTTATTATAATATTATTACACAAATGAATAGAAAATAATAATAATAATTTGTAATAATAATATTACATATTATTGCAACAAAAATTAATAATATAATATTATATAATTCTATTTTGAATTTTTTTGTTGTTTCCTATATTACGCTAGCAGCGCCTATTTTTATATATACCCCATTGAATGGACAGATAGATAAAGTGCCTAAATTGAATTTTCTATCCATGATATTATTCTATGATCGTGCCAATCATTCTAAAATATTCCCGCATAAAACTTTTAAGCAAATTATTATGTTCTATACTTTGCCACCGCGGGAGTTCTTAATATTTTGGTTGTTATACACCGAATTGGTGAGTGGAAATTCGTCAGCTAATAAAACAATATTAAAAATCAAACAGCAAAACAATATTATGTGAATTTATAAGTTTATTATTTATCATCTTCCTTACAATTTTAACAGTTGTGTTTCTCTAGGAAGTTAACATTTGAAAATGTTTTCTAAATTAATTATTTAGATCATTCTCATAATTTTAATAGTTGTTTTTTATAATTAACATCAGATTTTTTTAAAAAAATTTGTGAAATATTTTTCAGTTATAAAGAATCTTTCTTATAACACAAAAATAATTTCATATCATAAGATTAAACATAAATAATTTTAAAAATTCATAAAACCAGTATATTAAATTTCTAAAAAAATAATTAGAAAAATCAATAAAATCTTCTAATTGATTAAAAAATAAATAAAGATAACTAAGACTTTAGTTAGTAAAATAGTATTATCTAGTGACCACTGTGAATAAGAATTAAAAAGGTAAAAATTAAGAAAAAAAACAATAAATATAATGAGATAAATTCAAATTCAAATTAAATGCAATCAATAAGAACAACCAATAGTTTAAGTGAAGGTCGAATATTTATAGATAATTTTAAAAAGTTATAAAAATATTACAAATGGTTATTGATCCAGTTAATCCTCTTGCTTAATTATATACTTAATGCTCGAAGTCTTTTTAATATAGAAGTAATGATAAAAATATTTATAATATAAAGTCACATTTTCCAATTACATCGTCAGAGGAGATTTCAAAATATATTTTGTGGATTATCTATGCTCAACTATGCAAAATCCTACCATGTAGATGTAATATCATCATTGTGGTGACTAGGATCCAATTATAACTACCGATCGCACTCAACACCCCAATCCAGAAGAGAAATATGAAAGACATTACTATTTAATGCTATCGTATTTCCACAATCCATACCAATACAAGCAATAAGACTAGATAATATTATTATATTAATTATATTTATTTAATCTATACCTTAGGCTATTTATCTAAATGCAAAATCAACCAATGGATATAAACGTGATTTTAAATAAAAAATTTAAAATTATTCTTTTTTCCTCTTGTTCAATATATTCCTATCCAAAGACAATTTAATATATTTTATTGTTTTGCATTTCAATTACATTCATTTCAACCATTTTTTTTTAAAATAAAACGCAAAGCATAGTCTAAACATTATATTACAATACTTGAAATATTGAACATTATATTAGAATACTTCAAATATTTACAATCATATTTGAGAAATATTATGGTAATGAAGTTAAGGAAGATATTTAATTAATTAAATCGTCATATAGGGTCAAGAATATTCTCAATTGCAAGGTTGCTCCCTTACCTTCTATGTACCTAGGTCACTCTCTCGCTAGTGGTAAGGTTGATAATTTGATTTGGTTGGTTCTTTTGGAGAGAATTAAGAGAAAATCGGCTAGATGGAAAGGAGCAGTTCTTAGTAGCATGGAGAAGCTCCCACCCTTCTTTCACATTCCTTCTTCTTATGCTAACATGTTGGAGAAAATCCAAAGGATATTTCTCTAGGATAAAGGGTACCAATGCAACAAAATTTCCCTTGTGGACTAGAAGAATGTCTTTTATACCAAGCATGCTAGGGGGTTTAAGTATTAGAGGATTCTGATACCTTAATGAAGCACTATTGGCTAAGATCAAATGGATACTTATTTCAAGGCATGCAAACTGGACATGAGTGATGAGAGATAAGTATCTAAATGGAAAAGATTTATAATTCTTGGACTTAGATGTTGTTCCTAGATGATCTCATATGAATAATCCCCTCAAAACCCATGATCTGTTTCATAAAGGTATGATCTAGCAATCTAGGAGTGGTTAGAACATTTAGCTTTAGAAGGACCCTTGGGTTTCCCCCATCCCTCTTTAATTTGAACTTATTTGTGAGATGATTGAAGAAGATTTTTCCATGAGCCTTGGAACCCTCCTCAGTGATTACTGGGTCCCACATTCTTCACCTATGGAGTTGAGATTCATTGCTCATGAATTTACCCAATAGAAAAATTGTGTGGTGGAAGGGCTTCTCAAAATCCTTAATTTTGTTAGGTTTTATAGGAGAGAAGATGATGATGTGCTTGTTTGGGTACCCTCAAAAGATGAAAATTTCATGGTTAAATATGGCTATTGGATTTCCTCACCCTCTTTAGTGCCTATGTTCAGATGGTACTACATTTAGAGAACAAAGATGATACTCAACATTTCTTTGTTCTGGTGGACGGTCTGTCATGGAAGAATTATAATAGTTCATAATTTGAAGAGGCGTGGCTTCCAAATGGCCAATAGATGCCACAAAGAATATTGTTTTCATGATTCTCCTTGATTGGATCTAGAAGAAAGCTACCAAGGATAATCTAATTAGTGGGAATGTATCTTCCCCTCACCCACTAAGGAGCTATGGTGGCAAAACTTTTTTCTAATTGGATGGAGTTTATGGAAATAGCACAATAACAATTTTTTTGGAGAAAGGACATGTAGATGGGAAGTAATTACCAAAACGATCATTTCTAATGTCAAGGAGAATATGGCTTATTTTGTGAAGAGGAAATAATCTCTCCCACCACTTCCTATGGACTGAGAGATTTCTAGACTATGGGATATGGAGTTGATTCTTTTTGGCTTCATTGCCCCACTATTGGATTCTATAATTCTATCAAACAAAACCTCCCAACACCAGTTGGTTGAGGATAAATTTTGACATATCATCTAGGGGCAATCTGGCTCGTGTAGGAAGGGATGGAGTGATTAGAGACTCACGTGGTAGCCTCATCCTTGCCTATGTGGTAAATCTAAGAAAGCAAACTTCAAGCATATGGGTTGACCACAACCAAGGAAAAGGAGCTCAAGTGTATCATTACTTAAGGTGACTCAATCAATTCTATCATGATGCTGAGAAAGGCAGTGAAACCAAATTGCCAAACTAACCCTCTCATCACCAAATATCACAATTTTCTTACCTTACTACGAGACATGAAGTTCCACCATGGGAGATGGGAAGGCAAATATGTGGTGAACAAGCTAGTAGGCATGGGCATTTATGTTAATGAATTAAAAATTTGGATTCACTTGTAGGAAATTTTAGTGGAGGTTTGTGCCATGATCGTGAAGGAATCATCAATTAATGATGCATAACATGCCAAAGTTGGCTTTTTTGTACTTTCCTTTCTTGCCCTTTCCCTTATTTTCTATTCAAGTTGACAATATTTCAAAATTATTGATGGTACTACCTACCACTATATTCCCCAAGCTTGTCACTTTTTCAACTTGGTTTCCTATCCTATGACTATGGGTGGCAATTTGATTTAGATCAAACCCAATAATTGCTTCAAATTTAAGAATAATGGGGAGATATGGGACAAGGTGATTAAAGGGGATCTAGATAATTATGTTGAAATTATGAGTAACCATGACCCTAAGCTCTTTGTTCATTTTGTTAAATCTTTGAACAATGGGAACATGAAGATTGGTAGTATTACTTTCTTTGTTTTGGCAAAAGACTATTGTGAAGGTGATAGGGTTGGTCCTTGATGGTGTGTTCTTTTTCGAAAAACCCAAAGGGAATTACAAGGATAACTCTGATTAGCTCTTTCAATAGGAGAAGGAGTTTCAAGCTTCAGAGTGGCTATAATAAGGAGGATCTCCCTATAATTTGGAAGGATATGACTCTATTGATAATGAAGTACTTTTCCTTGGATGGTAGGAAAAGAAGGTTACATATGTATATTTTTTCCATGCTAAACATCTTCAATATGGGGTAAGAATTAATTTACCCTTCTAGTATATGTCTTCTTTAGCTCATTCTATTTGCAAAGCCTTTGAAAAGGATAAACCACCTCTCCACCATGGTCTCATCTAGAAACTGAATAACTTACACCTAGATTTATTCCCCTATGGTGGGGTTCACTCCATTGCACATGGGTCTACCTATTATCTCAATCTAATTATTGACCTTATTTTTACCCCTTCTAATTATAGGGAATAAATTATGCCTCACTTTGGCTCTAAAATTCCCACTAGGAAAAGCCCTACTAGGATCAGGATTTGGGTGTTTACTTTGATATGCAACAAAATGTGGTTAATGAGATCATTGATGATTTTGTCTTCATGTCTTAGACTCCTTAGATATTTTGGGCTCAGATTGGTCCCCTACTAAAATTTAAGAAAACTATATTCCTCCCCCCCAAACCCTCCTTTACCTAGTAATTCCAACTCTCAAAGAACCACTTTAACTTTGGTAAAAATTGTGAAAGACCTACAAGAAGACACTCAAAGATAGGATGAGTTAATTAAAGAGATCTTCATGCAAATGGATGTGGCCATCAAAAAGATTAATTAGCTAAAGGTGTTAGCTGAGGCTAAGGCCAAGGTCAACACTTGGATTGATGAGTTAGATGAGGACAAAGTTAGGAAAACTATTGATGATCTTCTGGGCATTATGGGGTAGTGAAAAATGATAGGTGGATATTGTTGACATGACTCTAGGATAAAGAATGCAAGTAGAAAGTATGAGCTTGAAGAGGTCTAGAAAACCTAGTAGGCCCTTGAAATAAAATTTGAGGAGGTCAAATATTCTTGAAGGGATGTGGCTAGCAATGAAAATTCCTCCCTACAGGCTATCCATGATGAGATGGAAAGGAGAAGGGTGAAAAAAAGAAGACACATGGATTCCCTAGCCATGATCTCTAATCCAACTACTTCAACGGTTAAGGCCACCCATAACTCCATGCTAGTCTCCTCTAGTAATGTGATTGGATTAAGTAAAAATATCTCTTTTTATGATAAGTGCTTAGTTTTTGCCAAGACCAGTAGGACAAGGATAACTCCATGCAGTAGACCATCACTTTATGTATGTGATAAGGAATAGTTTTGTGTTTTGGTGGACCCTTTTTTTTTTATGTTGGTTAGTATAGTTGTTGGCTCTCTATTTTCCCTACTCGATAGTTTTTGTATTTTGGTAGGGGGTTTATTTGTTGGTTGTGCATCCCTCATGTCCTCTTAGTGTCACTTTGTGGTTATGTAATGGTATGTACCTATCTCACTTTTATTAATAAAAAAATAAATATCAACAAAATAGAAAAATAAGGCACGAGCTTGAATCAACCTACTAAAGATATTTCAAAATATTTGAATCCTTCATATCCTTTTGCATGATCTACTAATGACTATTTATGACCTCTTTAATAATATCGGCCACATCACCAATAGTCTTAAACTAGTTATAGGTCCTTGAAGAACAACCTTACACCTTGGACAAAACATGATTCCCAAAATCATCAGCAAGATCACTAGCCTCCACCTTCGCACCATCACTTTTTAATTTTTCATTCCCATCGGGTCATTTAATTTAACATGAAAAGACCACTAGCATTCCTTTAAAGAACCTCTTTACTAAAATTAGCCACAATATTATTCTTGTTGTTTACTTTGGACAATAAACCTTCTGGAGAGATGATTCTTTTTTCTTCGTTCAACTTCAAATGCTTCACATCATTGGCAACAACTTCAAAAATATCTAGGATTTCTTAGAATCCTTATTGTTTGTACCCTTGTTCCCCATTAACAAAATATTCTTCACCTTGTTAGAGAGGTACAAAAGGTTATTTCTAATATCCAAAATTGATCTGACCACTCAATTAAATACGCTTGTCTAGCCATCAATAACATTTGAAAATAGCATCTTTACATCCTTAAATGGCTTCGAGTAGATTTCCCCAGGGATATCCACCTTAGCACCATCATGGAAATAAAGAATAGGCTATAGGTCATCCTATTGAGGTTCCAAATACTTATCTTCTACCATCCCTTCCTAGAATTATTATCAAACACAAGATTTTCATCATCCACATTCAAACTTACCCCCACTTCAACACTGACCCTTTTGGATTTGTTAGCATAAGGATCCTTCTTACATTTACAAGGGTCAAAGGGATCCCCAATATCACTAATGAGGCTCATCCTAGACATTTTCTCATTTTGAGAAGTCCCTAAGACATCTTAAAATAGGTTAGGGCTAATGGATGATACAAGCTTATCCTCATTGTTCTTAGCTAGAAGAGAGGGATATTTCTTGAATTTCTTCTTGGACAAGGGATTATTTTTGTTACCAATATGATAGAAAGCCTCTTCATCTAATACCTCATCCATAGAGTTAGTAGACATATTTCAGTAATACACTATAATATTTTGGGCAAACTCTAATTTATGTATCTCCACGGGGTGCTTAAGGATAATGGACATAACCTATACACATTTCATGATGAGGAGGATTAAGACTTCATGGTGGATTAAGGAAGAATTATTTCTATGCTCATGAATGTTAGGAATAAGATAGCACATAATGTAAAATAGAAATGAAACCCAACACCCATAATGAAAGTGATTAAGAAAAAGAAAAATAATGCCCAAATAAACTAGAAAAATTCATGTCTAGCAAAAGCTACTTCATAATATCTTGAACTATCTCTATCTAGAATTTTTAATATAGTGTCATATATTTCATGCCTATCCAATTTATTTCTTATTTGAGCCCTATTTTGGCATGTATGACCTCCCACCTCTGGTCCCATTCATCACAACTCAATTCCATATGTCATTTCAGCTTCTCCTTCTCATGTTGGAACTGAGGTCCCAATTTGAGGCACCATTTGAGGGAGAAAGGTGCCTAGGGTGCTCTACTCCTAGGAGAAGGTCACCTAAGGTGCCCCGATCCCAAATGTTTGGCCCCAAATTTAAATCAGAGCAAGATTGGCTAGGTTGAGTTGGAGATATTTTCATATGTCAACCTCCTTCAATATTTTGAGCTGGAAGTTCTTAGGAAAGGTATATAAGAAAGGTATTCCCCCTCATTTAAGGACTAATATGTATCTAAAAATCTTGAATCATGAGCTAAGCACAAGAGGAGAACTATAGGAAATTTAATTCAAGCATTCAATACTTTTCATCATACCATAATCTTCATTGTGGTAAACGTCAACAACCTTCATGCAAGCATGTATTATTTATGTCCATTTAGGTATTTTATGTGGAGTCATGTTATTGAAAACATTCGTAATCGTATATAAAAAGAAAAATTAAGGTAAAAGACACTTCCATTATTTGATCTAGCCTCTTCCATATATCAACTTGCTTTCCTTTCATGCATAGTTAAATTTAGTTTGAAGGTTGATTCTAAAACAAGGTTTTACTTAGGCAAATCCCTTTTTACCCAATATTTTTCTCTTTTCAGTTGTGTAGGAATACGTGGCACACCTATGGAAACAAGTACAAGCTGATAATTTGGAGATTTGTAGTTTCAATTTGTTGGAGCGGAATCTATCTGTAGTGAACAAAGCACAATGTCCCAATATCAAGAGAAAACCGATCTAGGTACCCTAGTCACTACACTTTTGCTTCAAATTTTGACTATGGTTTGTTTCTATTTTTGTTTCTTATATTATCTTTTAGAATTAGGTTCTCACTCTATCATAGCTTTGCACACACACAAAATGTCATCTTCTCACCTTTACTTTCATTCTTCTTACTAATTTGCAAAGTCATTTCTATGTAACCCCAAATAGGGACCATTGAATCCAAATTTTGCTTACTTGACTGTCTTGGTCCAAGTGGATATTCTCCCTCTTAGTGTGACCAAAATGGAATATAGGCCTAAGTTTCTTAGTTTTCTAGTGAACCCTATTTCCCACCCATTATATTTTTGTAAACCCAATTCTTGTTACATTACATTAATTCTAATTTTAGTTTTTAGATTTGATTTAGGTGTCCTACATTGTACATAATGGAATTCACTAAATTCGATTGGTTTTGTATTTTACATATGATTATATTTATTCTTAGTTACATTAATTAAAATCATGTGTTAGATAATTATTTCTTTCACTTCATGTTACTTATTATCATTCATAGTACTCTTGCATATGGCATCATTAGAATTTTTAAAAAAATCCTAATAGTTTAATATTTTTTAATGCAATTATCCATGTTTTTGATTAAGATAAATGGGTTTTATAGGGACTTGAAACCCAAAGTTAGAGAGAAATACAAAAAACTAAATAGTTGTAAACCAATAAAGAAATTATCCATGTTGTGATGATATTCTTAAGAAAATTTATAGCATATGTGGATGATATAACTACTTTTGTAGAAAGTGATAATCATTGAGATGATATTGAAATGAATAACACTTGTACCTTCCTTAGGGTATCTTTTGTTTGTGAGGATAAAGTCCATAGTCAAAGATCCTCTCCTCACAAAGATTCCTTCGTGCAAGAGGGACAAGCTAAATATGTTAATTTAAGAACTTCAATCACTCTCAATCCTCCTTATTCCTCTACATCTCTTTGCTATGAAAATATTCTAAAGGAGATGATACTATGAACTTTATTCACTATCTATCCCCTAGCATAGAATTAATCAAAGATGAAGATATAGATGACCCTCATTTAAAATCTAAAATAGTGTACATGACTAATGATGATAGAAAGGAAAATATTCTTACTAAGAATATTCCTTATTTACCAAGTCATTCATTTGCTTGTCACGTTATCTTTACAAAACACATTTTAAAGAAATTTATGATAAAGGTGCTTCTTCTTTGAAATAAAAAATATCATATGAGGTTTGCTATGATATAACTTCAAAACAAGGATATAAAGGATAAGGACTTCAAAAACATGGACATTGAATTAAGGTCCTTATAAATCCTCTCTCACAATCTACTAGAGAAGGTCTATTATATCCTCATTCATCCTCTTAAATATCTACAGAAGAATCTCACGAGGTTTAAATTTTTAAGGAGTACTTTGCAAAACATATAAACTATTGGCCTTCTAGAAAGTCTTCTTCATCACACAATCCTCTTACTTTTTTATTGACTCTTTTACCATAGAAAATAAAGCCTTCTTTATGTTCACTTTGGGATCAAACAAAGGTTGCCATCATGTCTAGAACATCAAAAACCATAAGATCAATTATCATTTCATAAAAATGGAACGATACAAAAATTGGGTCAAAATTGTTGAGGACACAAAAAAAAGACAAAATCAAGGGGTTAGCTAAAATTTCTCTACAATTTGGAGTAAAACAGAGTGCACCATTGGGCTCTTAAGGCTTGATAACCCTAAAATTGCCTGTTAATTTGTCAAAGTTAAAATTTGGTGATTTCTTTGCAAATGTTTTTAAAAATTTCTATTTCCTGAAAGCTTTCTGTTTTATAAAGTTTCTACTTTTAGAAAAAAATTTCAGAAAAATTAAATTTTTGGAAACTTTCTAGTTTTTATAAATTTTCTATTTTTAGAAACTTCCTATTTTCAAAAAAAATTCTTTTAAGAAATTTTCTCTTTTTTGTAACCCATCAATCTTTCCAAATGTTAATTAACATGTCGTTGGGTTTTGCCCATAACTTCCTCATACAGAGTCAAAATGGGGAAAACAAGATATCATTGAATATCTAATTATGACATTGGTATGATTTTGTAGGTTCTTTGATTAGATTTTGCACCAAGTTTCTATATTAGGCCTCTAAAGTTAGCCTTTAGCTTTGTTCTTCTAGGGCCATACCCTGCATTTATTGACTCTTTTTTTTTACATATCATCAAAAAGATATAGGAGCCCTCTATCTATATCTATAATCAACTTTTCATAAATATTCACCAGGTACTCACTACTTAGTGATCTCAGTTTTTGTCATTTCTCAATTTTGTGATTCCTTAGCCTATACAAGTACAAAAGGATTCAATTTTCGTGTTGTTGGGGGATATAACCATCATCTTTTAGATTCATATATTTCTTTATACCTGTCATAATGCTGCATCCTCCTATTGAGAAACTAACTCCTCATAACTATCATATTTTGAAGACTACAATGACTAGATTGTGTTAGTCTAGGGGTTAATGGTCTTGTTTAGATCAAACCCATCCCAACTTGACTAGTGAGTTTGACATAATTTAGCATAGGGACAAGATGGATACGCCTATGGGTTTTCTTGGCCTACAAGTTTAAGACAATCACTAGTTCCATATTGATTTCTACACTACTCCTAAGGCTATGTGCCTCAAATTAAAATTTTTTTTTGGGGGCATTAATGAGTTTTGTGCACTTTAGCTTGAGATAGATTTGGCATCATTGACACTTGAGACATTTACTTGCATTTCCTTTCATGGAGTTGTTTTAGCTTTGGCTACTTCATTTGTTTCTTCCCAAAGAGAGGAACGATATCATAAACAAGTATGTCCCCTGATCAATTTTATATCTCACCTTGCTAAGTATTTTGGGGAAAAAATAATTTGGAAGGACCATCAATTTAGGAGTCTAATTTTGTAAGTGCAAACTGATGAAAATTCTCTATATTTTAATGTGAAGTAAAAATATACTCTTTCTAGCATTCATTATTTTGAACCAAAATTTTCCCTTATCCAATATTTTAGAAGATTACTGATCCTCACAAGCCAAATGGGAGATAGATTATGTAGATACAACATGCCCAAATAAAGGTTCTACTATAGGGACTGGCATACCTACAAATTGAGGATGACAAAATTTGGAATTGTTCCTGTTGAGAGCCATCAAGGCTCATTAAAACTTATTACTCTAATAATATTAATATTTACTTTTTAATTTTAAATTTATTTTACTTATTTAAAATTTATTTTATAATTATTTTAATAGATATAATTTTAAAAAATAATTATATTCTTTTTTAGAAACATTGTTTATCTGAATAGTAATTGTACAAAATAAATTTCAAGATATAAACTAAACTATACCACTAACTATATTTAATAATCTTTAGCTAAATAAAATAATAATATTAATTAATATTATAGCTATAATGTAACTGGTTAAAAATTTATTATTTTTTCAATGAGAAAAATTATAAAATATTAAAAGAATGTGATCAAAGCGTTTTTTTTTATAACTAAAAAATTGAAAATGAGATCTAAATAAAGTGCAGTTTTAGGTGAATCAAATTCTTGAGCTTAATATAATAATTTGCAATTTTCTTTCAAAAAGGTTAAGAGTAATGCTTTAACAATCAATGACTTATTTTCAAGATATTTTGTATATATATATATATATAAATGCTCTACAAATAAATTAGACAACAATGATATTAAAAAATATTTTTCAATCAATGATTTCTTGACTTTGAATTCCACTTTAAAACACATACATAAAACTAACATTTGAACTCCACTCTCCAATTTCTTTTTATGTTTGAACTGGTTAAAAAATAGTTTCAAGAAAGTTAAATGCAAATTAAAACATACCATGAAATCATTGTATAAATCTGAAATGATGTGTCACATGAAAATAAGGTGACCAATATGTGTATATATCCATATCCATGTCTGTATTTATACACAAAGAGAGAGGAAATTAAATAAAACATAGATATGTCATAAATTAAATTTAAGTCACACTAACATATTTATTGATATGTATAATATTATAAAGTAATAAGTACAATGATCCAAATTCCTTATAATATTACACAATCATATCTATTATTTTTTCCATTTACAATTTATTACTATGATAAATTTAATTTAAAAAAGTTTTGTACTTTGAAAAACAGCTACAACAAATAAAATTGCTCAACAGAATTTTTCAATTTCATAATTTCTTATCCATTATAAAATTCACTATACAATCCCAAACTAAAACAGATCAAGCAATAAATTGATATTAAAATAAATAAAATTGTCATTCTATTTTTAAAAAATTATTTTAAAAAAATGTTTGATTTATACTAGAAACGTTGAAAATGAGTAGAAACACTGGCATGTTAATTAAGTATAGGAACTTTGCAAGATGCTGGAATGAATTATATTTTGGCTAAACTAAACTTTCTATCCATATAATAGCAAATTCCATGATTATGCGCATAATTCTAAAATATTCGCTCATAAAACCTTTCTTAATATTTTGGTTATAACACACCGAATTAACAAAACGATATTATGCCAATACAAATTTATTATTTATCATCTGTTTCTGGTAGGAGTTAAACAGCTGAAATTTATCGTTGTATGCAGAGTTTTAATAGTTGTTATGGAAAAGTTGATATTAAATAAATAATTTGTGAATTTGTGAAATAATTTTTTTAAGGTTATAAATTTTAAAGATTTTCTTATAACACAAAAATGATTTTCTTGGTAAGATTAAAGATAAATAATTTTTTAAATTGATAAAATTAACAATGTAACATATCAATTTAAAAAAAAAATAATATATAGAAAAAATAAGTATTATGTAATGACAAGTATCAATAAGAATTACAAAGATAAAATAAAGAAGAAAAAAATAGGTATAATGAAAAATTTTAAAATTCAAAATAATGCAATAAGAACAATCAATATTTTAAGTGAGGGTTGAATATTTTAAAATAAATGAAAAAAAATGAAAATAGTGCAAATTGTGATTGATGAGAGACTTAATCTTCTTAGTGATTATATACCAAAACACCACATATTCTTTCCAAAACTTCTTATACTATAATTTCTAACATTGTAAATTTCATAGGTTGATTATTATTAAAGAGTGTGAAAAAATATTTACATATATTTAAGTATAAATATATACTTAAACCTGAAATTTTTTTTAATATAGAATCAATAATAGAAATATTTATAACATATAGGATTCTCAGGTATGGTTTGTTCAACTCATAATTTAAAAACATCAAATATATGATGCTTTAATAAAGCAACCGCTTCGCTCAATGTTTGAAGAGAGGATACAGAACTCATTGTTTTTGTTTCGATCAGATGATACATGTAAAGAATGCATAAAAGAAACGGACAAACTACCCTCAACTATGCCGTATCATTGCATCAAAAAAATGGACAAAGTACCCTCAACTATGTGGAATCGTGCCATGTAGGTGAAATATCACCATTGTGGTCTGATCTTCACTATTTCTACATGTCGCTCGTTAAGGACCAGCATTTGATGGCTACTCATTGTACACCACCTGTAAAGCACCCCAAATACAAAACATCAGTCTCATCATCTATACATATGAAATACATTATTCTTGTATTAATTATATTCATTTAATCTGTTATTTTTATTCATTCATTATCCACAATAAGTTGATTCGCATATTCTAGTTTATTTATGTGGATGCAAAATCAGTGCAATGGTCATAAAAATAATCTTTAAAATTAAAAATTAAAAATTAATTTTTTTTTTAACTTTCATTTAATACTTTCAAGAGATAATTTCACATATGTTTATATGTATTATTGCTATATGTTTGTATATAATATTTTTAGATTTCATTTCAATCATTAGATAATATTACTTTTATCAATTATATTTACTAAAAAAAAAATTTACTATGATAATTTAAATTCTAATAAACCAAAATAATGCAAATGATAGAAACAACAAATAATTTTAATGATGGTTGAACTAATAAAAAATAGCAAAGAAAAACAAACAAAAATAGTGCAAATGGTACATGGCGAAGGAGTGCTTACACATTCTTTTCCCAATACTTCCTATACCAATATTTGTAACAATATAAATTCCCTACATTTCATCATTACTACTCACTGAAAATTTTGATGTTCAATTACATTGTGGATGCGAAGTCATATTAGTATAGAAGTAATCAGAGGAATATTTGATAAGAGCAACTCACGTTTTTCTTTCACTTGCATACTTAATACGTGATTCCCAAGTACACCACATTCCATGAATGATTTAATTTCATCAAATTTGTGTGATGCTTTACTAAAACTACCTTAAATTAATTTAAGCTTAGTGTTCAATACAGGTTAAAAAATGCAGGAAGCATGAAGCTAACCTAATTCTCTACCAAAATGGAAAAGGTTTGAAACGGGATACTCTTTTCACATCAAAAATACATTTACGAGGGGGAAAAACGCAAAATGGATACAGTATAATATATTAGTCAAAATTATTTGCAATTAAAATCACTTTGCCACTGGATCTCTTATTATATTGAAAGGCAGAATTTTTCATATTAAACAAAACAAGTGTCACATAGTGCCCAAGTATTTGCCTTGTTAATTTGTAGTTGAAATAGTAATTTATTTATTGTAATTAATATATTATTTAATTTAATTTAATTATTTATAGTTGAAATAGTAATTTACTAATTGTAACCAATATATTGTTTAATTTAATTTATTTTGTTTTATATTATTTATCTTTCTACAATTATGTTGTCTTACCCTATTTAATATAAGATAGTATATCATAAAAGATAATATAATTAACAATTTTCTATTGTAATAATTAAAATTGCATTGTTATTAATATACCATTTTATATTATTATTAGTATATTATCATTTTTATATTATTAAATTATAGTTAGTATATTGTTACTTTAATTTGTATTATTATATTATTATGAAAATATAAATATTAAAGTTTTTTTTTCATAATTTTCTCTTAAATATACATGTTGAAGATAAATTCAAAAATATGTCAAAATATATTATAGTGTAAAAATTTAATGTTATTTATAATGTCAAATATAAATTAAAAATAAGATCTTTTAATCAAGAATAATAATAATAGCAATCTAAAAAAATCAGCCAATCAAACAATTAATAGTTTTATTAATATATAAACAATAAACAATTAATAATTTTGACTAAAGAAAATCTTATTAAATATTAAAATCAATCTATATTCCAAATATTTTTTTATAAGTTCTTGTTTATACTATTTTTTTTAAAAAGTGACAAATAATTTAAGTATATAGAAAAATAATTTTTGTAATTTATAATGTTAAAAATTGTACAACTAGGATTTGGTAAATAGAAAGATTGAAAAAATTAAAAGTTAAAACTTGTTTGTGATTGGTTCACATTAACTTTTTTAATAACTAGTTAGCTAGAAAAACAAAAAACTCATTACAATAGTATTGTAACGACAAGTACTAATAAAATTTACTGGATGAAGACTTTAATCATGAAATAAATTATAGCAATGATTTTATGCTTTGAATCTAAATGATGCGAATTAAACTTGCTAGAATTGGAATTACTTGATTAAAAATAGGTAGATTTGGTTTTTTTGAGTTAAAGGAGTATTTGTTGGAGTAAATAATTTATATATTAATTATTCTCTTAATTGTATTAATTCATTAAATAATTGATACTTTTGTTAGTAATTAATTATTGGTATTTATTAGTTATTTAGTTAATTAATATATGCAAACTAGGAAAAACAAACTATGTTTAGATTTTTGACAGTTAATTAATTAGTCTATTATGTTTTTTGTGCATACATGACTGATTCATGCATTTTTTTGTATCTTTAGAGTTAGATTTCTTTATAAGGATGTATCTTAAGCATTACAAGCAATTCAATTAATTTCATTTTTATTGTCTTCAATTATTTTACTGTTCAATTCTCTCTTTGTGTGTGACAAGTATTGTTCTGTTCAATTATCTCTTTGTGTGTGACAAGTATTGCTGCAGAAGATAACTAGGCTTGTGGGATTCACATTTCATGAATTCTAACTTGGTGTCAATGCTCTAGATCTGAAGATTCTTGTTATTTTTTTGGAGATTATTTGCATGCACATCAAATTGTTCATATTTGGTTAATTTGGAGTGCACAAAAAGTTTCAGAAGCCTCAAGAAAGTTAGGATCACCTTTTGTTTTGTTGAAAAAGTCAGAATCGCCTTTTGTTTTTCTGAAATCGGATACACGACGTCCATTTTGCAAGGGTTTCACGATTGGTTTTAGAAAGTTTTTTAGATGAATTTTGAATTATACGACCATACATGCCTTCTGCAGCAAAAATACCTTGCATTAGCGCTGTCATCAGCATGATCTCATGTTAACATCAACATGACATCATGTTGACATCAGTGGTACAGTCAACATGCATGGCCCTTTGAACCCTCTTGTACCCTAAAAGAGATGTTTTTTTTGTTTTTGCTATAACTTGAGCATACGGACTCGAAATTGGACAAACAAAATATTGTTAGAAATCTCTTTCTGAGCCCAATCCAGTTATAGAGGTATATTTTTGTAAATTTTTCATTTGACAAGACTTTTTTCTAGTTGAAGTCAGAAGTTACTATTTGCACTCTGGGGGCATATCTAGTGCATCTGAACTCCGTTTTTTACAAATGGGATATCGTCAAAAAGATGATTCAGGGCTCTAGCCATATATTAGGTCCATTTTTGCAGATATATTACCATAACAATGTCTTTTTATTTTGAAGTAACTAGTGCTTTTCTGGCCCTATTCTTCACTCGTGTGATTCGAGCTCCATCTTTCTTGTCTTAGATCTCTTTTTTTTAGTATCATAGAGAATAGCATTCAGGTTCAATGCACCTATCATACCTCTCCCTTTCCAGTATTATGGGGGGGTTATACTATTGATACTAATGCTTCCTTGGTTTTACATTGGATTTAGCTATGTATTTAGTGCTTGTTCCTATGTACTAGGAGATGTAGGGCAGACATTTACCCATGCATTTTATGAGATAGAACACTTACCATATGGACACTCTTACATTTCTATTTCTAGAGGTTATTTTTTTAGCATCATAGTAATCATTCTATAACAGTGTTTGTAGGTTCTTCATGCTTCA
This sequence comes from Cryptomeria japonica, assembly GCF_030272615.1. Taxonomy (NCBI): domain Eukaryota; kingdom Viridiplantae; phylum Streptophyta; class Pinopsida; order Cupressales; family Cupressaceae; genus Cryptomeria; species Cryptomeria japonica. Next base: position 69,709,207 of record NC_081411.1, on the reverse strand, counting down.
ATATTTCTTCATGCTTATCTTTTGTTTCCATTTTGGAGAGGATTTTTGTTCCCATTCATGGTTTTCATCTTTTCTCATTTTAGAGAAACTTCCATGTTTGTTCACGGGTACCTCATCGGGCTTTAGGTTGGGACTCATCTTTCATTCATTTTTGCATTAATTTTCCTATATCTTTGTCTATCTCCTAGTTGTGCATTCAAGAGGGGTGTTGGAGTAAATAATTTATATATTAATTATTCACTTAATTGCATTAATTCACTAAATAATCAATGCCTTAGTTAGTAATTAGTTATTGGCATTTATTAGTTAGTTAATTAATTAATTAAAAATGATTAAAAATGATTAATTAATATTTATCTTCATGCATAATGTAAACTAAGAAAAGAAAACCATGTTTAGATTTTTGAGCGTTTCATGTATTAATTAGTCTATTATGGTTTTTGTGCATACATGACTGATTCATTCATTTTTTTTAACTCTCAGTCTATCTTGTAAACTCCACCATAATTTAGGGTTCTTGTAGAAGATAACTGGGCTTGTGGGATTCACATTTAATGAATTCTAATAGTATTTTCAAAAGTGATTAGTGTTAATATTTGTTCTAATTAAATCATTATTTTAATTAATGTTTGAATAGAGAATTAAATAGAGAATTGTATTTCATAAGATTTTATTGGTGATTATTAATGATGTATAAATGATAGTATAGGAAAAATAAAGAAGTTAGATGTTGAATACTATGATACAAAAACAAATCTCATTGCTCCATATAAATAAATGGAAAATGAAGAAATTACACCCAACGTAAATAAGTTAAGAGTTAATTAAAATCATGAAAATTAAATTGACTTAGGAAACTTATGAATAACACTAATCCCACCTTTGCTTGGATAAACATTAAAAAAAAAAAAAAAAAAAGTAAAAGATATTAGACACTTGAAAGTTCATCACCAACTTCACACATTATTAGAAAGAATACCAATGAAATTTTTTTCAAAACATGCACATGTATTATAGTCTACATAATGTTATTGTTTCAATGATAGAAAGATAATCCTAGACAAACATGTCTAAGGAGTTAGTAGATCTCCCAACTCAAGCAACGGAAATCATGTCTAAAAAACATATGAACTACTATATATGTATGAACAAAAAACTTAGGGAGAAGGTTATTGAACCTATAATTATTATGAGTAGGTTGGTATAGTGGGTAAGACAAAAAAAAAAAAAAGAGATAAAGTTGAAGCGTGTAAAATGAAAGAGTAAATGATTAAGAAATTATGAAGTAATAGTTTCAGTTGAAGCTTGGTGAAGTTGTAATGAATGAGATAGTACTCTATGTATATATATCATGTGCATGTCACGTAGGCTCAGTCTTCCAATGTCACTGGTGGGGTTCAAACTATAGAACTGGCTTGTAAATCAAAGGCCTTTGATGGGTTCCTCTACCAGTTGATTTGATCTTGGCATTAAATTATTATTACACAAACTTTATTACAGATTAATTGGGATGGGATAAATTTTTGAAAAACTTGAAAATATATTTTTTAATTAAAACTTGTTTGAATGAAATCAAACACTCTAAAATGAATTTCATTACTACTTTGTTAATAGTGTGTTGTCTAGTAATCAGAATTGAAATAATTGGTTATGGCTAGGATCTATTTGTATAGAAAGACATATAAACCATAGGTTGTTAGTTCCTACCAAGAACTATAGTGGATACTTCAAACATCAACTTGTGATTAGACTTAATATTATCAGTCAATCACAAATCACCTTTTATTCAATTTTTTTTTTTTCATTTTATATACACCTGTGAAACGTGCATATATTTTATAGCAAATGTTGATGCCAATATTTTTGGAACTTGCCTATCGGGGTTGTAGGCAACTTACAGAGGCCTGCTCAATTCCTAACCAGAGCGAACACATACCTCTGAGGATCTCTAATAGTGACATATTATCAAGAAGAATTGTTACACACTAAACAAGGTGTATTGAAAAAGGCTACAAGTGTTAGGTGGCATTTACAAAGTATTTCATGTGTATTGTCCCTACTAAAACATTTTGTGTGCAAGAAACTCAAGAAGAGATTTTGTACAATAAGCAAATTACTTTGTGTCTCTCATCCAAGCCTCCACTTGTAGAATCGGTTCTTATAATGGCAAAGATATTTACACCCCTTTCAAGAGCCTCCTTCACATGGTAAAGAGCCTCCTTCGCATGGTAAAGTTCTAGTTTCTGGTCTGGTGTTTTTGTGACTTTGTTTGTGATGATAATTTTCTAGGGTTTAGTATTTCTTAATTGGGTAACAACTATTCTTAGACATCAAACCTTCTAATAGATCAGCTTTAGATGATTATAATACCAAATTTTATTGCTCTGTAGTGTAAATGCATTTCATCTTTTCTATTGTAAAATACATAAGATTCTGAAAAGATGTAAAATACATAAGATTCTTTGCAGATGTCTGCTACTTTGCCATGCCTGATTTATTTATAGATAGATATCAAACATTACAAGGAATGCCCCATTTATCTTATCCCTATTTTAACATTAGTTTACTTCTGTTGGTGGATCCTAACGATATTATATTTGGGGCATGGGACATTAGAAACCTGAATTTGCCAGATGTCATGGCCCGAGTCAAGGTACTCGACATTTACCTCATGAAACTACTACAACCTTACATGCAAGACATGGTGCCTCTTCTTGCCATCTCTGATCTCAATTTTATAGTTGCAAACCAAGGTGAAAGGGCAAATAATCTCATCAAGGGTTCCAAGAAGCAACAGGTGCAACACATTATTCAAGTCATTAGGTAACCTTCTTGAATCAAGCTTTGTTTTAGATGTTTTCTCTTGCATGTTGGATAGCTTGATATTGCAGGTAACTCTTCTTTTCTTCTTTATTTCCTTAAGAAATACATCCTATATTAATTAATAGAACATGGAGTCTCCTTGTTATGATGCTAGAACAACTAACATTTGTGAATTTTCCACCAAAGGAATTAAATCAATATCTTCATTCATGGTTCTGGATCTCTATTTGTGAAGTGATGCCATTTTTTATTGAATGTCTTCAACTCATAGGGAGTTAAAGGAAAAGAAAAAAAAAGGTAGATAGATTAGTTTTTATCTATTAAGTGATGACATTTTTTCTTGAATGTCTTCAACTCCTATTACTTTAAGAATTAAGATCCAATTGGTGTCAGACTTTTGTAAATTTGAAATTCTTAAGAAAATGATTGTGTCTACAATTGAAGAAGATCAAAATTTATGTAGTACATAGATAGAGAAAATTATTGTTCATTGAAGCACTTTCTTCTCTTCAAGTTACATAATATATGTAAAAAGGAAACAATTTAACACTCTGGTAAAAGGGATTTCTCATAGCGAGAACCAGACTAAAAAAACCTTTTTTTGCAACCACGTTAGTTTTGCATGGTGAGAAAGATTGTTTACTTTTATTAACTTTAAATGAAGGTTAAATCAAATATTAGGGAAAATTTAAGAGTAGGATAGGCCAAATATTTGTCAAACCCTCTATTAATATTTAACGAGATTGTTCTTCTATTTGTGTTTTTATGTGGTCTTGAAGGTGAAGGACTTGTTGTTTTTTCATACTAGAAGACCAAGTACAAATCTAGGCCGTGTAAGTTATGTACACCCAATATGTGTTGGATCTCAAAAGGGCATTTTATTTAGTAAATTTTTATAAAAATAGTATTCTACAAGATGGACTTTCATGTTAGTTACAATCTTTGAGGGTGACCACCCAAATTATCCCTGATCTTTTGGAGGGAAGTTATCAAAAAATCTAGATTACATTCAAGCTGCCATCTAAAATAAATATCTCTCAAACCAAAGTTGGAAATATCTATTTAGATATAACAATTAATTTAATAGCTTGTAGAAGATTCTTTCAACTCGATGTAAGATATATTGGCATAGCTTGAGCCATTGATCATAAAAATTGGATCTTACCAACTAAAAATAGTTGTTTCCCTTCTATTTCTCTTCCAATATGCTAAATTTAGAGTCCAAGTCCATAGGGTCATTCCATAGTTTAATATTATTTCTTATATCAAAAAATGAACCCTAGGTAGGAAGAGGGGATAAAGTATAATCAAACTCTAAGATTTTACAATTTTGAGTTTGGGATCCTCTACCCACAATGAGGAAGATTTGTTTCTTTTATTTTTTCATTACCTGCAATTTTATATCTACAAAGAGTTTTTCCTTGAAATGTTTGGGCATTGTAATTTTATAAATTAGAATGTGAAGACTATTTTCAAGCACACCATTACAAAAATCTGGTTGAATTTAACTTTACTAGTCAAGTTTAGAAAAAAACACCAGTTGTGAATATATGCAACAAAGCAACTCTCACATATCCTTTTGTTTCAACATAAAATTTTTAGGACAAATGAGTCCACTTATTCCACACAATGGAGGACATAGAGCACACTATGTTGTTTCTCACAAGACTTAACTTGCATGTTTCTAAAATTAAATAAGGCCATTCATTTTTATTTATATATGAATTTCTTGTCCAATTTAATTCATCGGCTTACATTTAAATCTAGCTATGTCCATGTATAGCTCCAACAGTGCTGCTATTATAGTGATTTCTTGAAATCTTATATTCATGGTATTTTCAGTTTATAGCTTTCATGCAATTTTTGCAGACTGCAGAGGCTACGAGTGTTAGACACAATGTACCAATGAGAGGGGGGTGAATTAGTGGTTCTCAAACTTTTCCCTTTAACTATCCTGTCTGAGTATACTGGTTAACAGATTTAACTGAATGTAGACTTACCAGTTAGAAGGGATACTACCACAAATACACTCACACATAAAAAGGAACATCACATAACTCCAGCATATATGACGAAAACCCAAGATAGGAAAAACCTCGGTGAGAAATGTTGTTGGAGTCTACTGCTCCAATCCAAGCTCACAATGAATCTTTGATTGCAATGTTTATTGCACCAACCCAAGGAGCACCAACCCCTGATTTAGGGCACCAACCTAAGGAGTACCAACCCCTAATTTAGGGCACCAACACAAGGAGCTACAACCCCTGATTTAGGGCACCAACCTAAGGAGCTACAACCCCTACACTGAGCTACAACTCAGTGATCTCTCTTCTAGATCTTCTATCCAATTTACTGTCGTTACTCTGCTCAACCTCTCACTGTTGTAACCTTACTCTCTATTGCATTCTTGCGAGTTCAGCCTCTTCTCCTTCTCTGTCGGTTTTGTATTTTACCAGTTCTCTCTTCTCTTTGCTATACGGCTGCTCTCCACTGGTACTACACTCTGTCGATTCTATGCCTGCCTTCTCTACAGTCTTCTACAGTTCTTCTTTGCTGGTATGGTTACTTCTACCCTGTTCTTCCTCACACTCAGTCTCTTGTTCTATTTGGTGAGCACTTGACTGATTTTTTCTTCCATGCGGCAACACTCTCTCATTCAGCAGCAACCTTCTCTGATTTTATCTTGCATTTTTATGAGCTGGTTTTCCTGCTAAAAGATAATTCAAATTTTGGGTGGTTAGGGTTTCCTCATCGACCTCAAGGCAAACCAAATCCAATTAGATCTTATCTTATCTAAATGCCTAGTTTCCCCTCACTTGCTTCTATTTGCTCAATTAGTTTGAGCTGGACCTCATTTGTCCTCCTAACCTCAAGCTGCAAACCTCTGTTGTGCATCCCGTGAACCTCGCAGTCGACATAAATGTCAACCTGTCAGGTCATCTACCTTGCCGCCTGATACTTCATTGACTCAACATGCCAACCTGTGTATGCATGCCACTTTACCTCCATGTGGCCTTTGTGTTGGCATCCACCTTTGTAGGATCATTTGTGTCGATATGGATGGGATCACCAACCAACTCCATTACCGGGTTAATGTACAAGCTTACTAACCCTGCCAATTAAACCCTTAACCAATCTATCATCAACCTTGGACTTCTCTTCTCTTTCGGTGAAACTCTCAACTAGTCAGCAAATTGACTAACCTAACTTATGCACATCTCCATCAAATGGAAGTCTTTTGCATCTGCACTTTGTTGCATTACCAGTGGACTCACATACTAGTAGACCCCATTGATGGAACTATGTCATCAACCTTCACCTATTTCCATCTAAGACATCTACAAGCCATCTGCCCTATCTATCTATAGCTGCTCAATCTTACCTTCGTCATCATCAGACCAAACACCATCTCAACCAATTTGTCAAAGTGACAAACCCATCACTCTTCATCTGTTCTGACAACTCATCACACCTTCTTAGTGGGTCTAGTGCATATCCCTAATTTCATGCACTTGAGGAATCTTAGTGTTTCATCGGTCAATCCGGTGTGAACCTTCAAAAACTTGCCTTTAACTCTTTTTACTTATCTCATAGAACTATGATGCACACTTTGCATAATAGGAGACAAGCTCCACTTACCGATGGTAGTGGATCCTTGTCATCAACATCCTACAATGCATGCATGTGGCTTTCCTATTTGTGCATCATATCTTCAAAAGGGCATATGTGATCCGGTGTGGGGCACACTCACTGTCAGTCATCTCTACAACTTGCGACTGCATGTTTATCTAGTGGGAGTCCTACTATTTTGCATCCACATAGCATATCAGTGACCTTTACATCCTTCTCTTCCAAATGTTGATGTGATTTAGGTAACATTCTACCTCTTCATCATAATCAAGAGCTCAACATCCTTCTCACCCTACTTGTACGCTAGTCATAAGCTTTCCGGTTGGCAACTAATCTCTATAAATACATTACTTACCAGTTGACATTCTTTCCTTACTGATGACAGACTATACCATAACCTGTTGATATCTTCAGTACAAGGCAAATACTAACTTGTATAATGGTGACTCCAAAGGCCATTCTACTGAGTGATATTCTCTCCTTTATCTTATTGGTAATCTACAACACAAGATCATATCAAAGATATCTCATCTTGTATGCATCTATGATAGTGTTGCACATTCATCACTTATATCGGTATCCATTCTATACCGGTTGACGTCAATGACAACACAATGCCAAGAGTCTCCCCCTTTGGCATTGATATCAACTCATGCAGTATCCAACATACTACAAAATATCTCTCCCCTTTTAGTGATCCAACCTTCCCCCTTTGTATAATCCATGGATTCTCACACATGTAGTATGCGGTATACTACATAATCTTTCTCCCCCTTTGACAATAATGGAAAAGGGCATTGTCAGGGTTTCACTCCTCCTTGTATCTACCGAGCATTGAAAAAAATATTTGTCCCTTTTTCTTTACCAGATGCATCTCCTCCTTTAACCTTCATACTTTGTTATATCTTCTCAAGTCACGACCCTTGAGATGGAGGGCTCGACCATCAACTAATACTAATTGAGCATGCTAAACAGATACTAATTGTTAAAGCACTCAACAGTAGAAGTATGTGTTAGTGAATATTGCATACCTATCGGCCAAACTACATCATCTCTTGTTTGATCCAAAAAAAATTTAGAATCAAGTGTGATTGTACTATGAATACAAACAACCAGATGAAAAGTACATACCCCTAAACATGAAATTCTCCTCAGTATTCCTATAGCAATTTCCATCATGTGCAATCAGTACACTTTCAAGTTCAAGCATGTTAGCTCAGCTCCATAAGCACTTGAACTCCTCCTGAGTCATACATCTCGGGTCCACAATGTTGGTCAGATCTAATACTGTGAAACCAATCATCTCCATATACAATTTGATTTATGTAATTGTGATCATATAATGATCTTTCAACTCCATTATACCGACCATAGCCTATGACATGATCCTGGATGTACACAATGCCATACAATGTGATCATCAAGTCATGAATCAAACCGATTAGCCCAAAGATATGCATGACTACATGATCAACAACTAGGCCACCACATGTCATTTAGGTCTTTTCCATTACCACCTGAGACATTACCTCCTCATTCCATGCTACTGGGGCTAATGCAATGATCTCTGGCCTCATTGTCTTACATAACTTGCAAGTACCTGTCAGCATTCATATCGGTTTCCTATACCGGTCCATCATCACTACCGAAGCGCCTCCCTATAACTCTTGACATTTTGTGTCACTTTGCATCTAATTCCAATTGTTAATTTATCATCCATTGACATAATAGGAGTGATCGATCTTTCTTTTGTAGGTGTGTAGCCAAGGCAACCTCTACACACAATTAACATCTCATTTTCTTCCTTCATACCAACAACATTATGTTCTTCCATATGTCCTTCTTCACTAAGGGGGTGAATGATAAGTTCAGTGTACTACTCCACCTAAGGTACTACATCTCCTTTAATCCTTGGGAGATATCACATGTGCATTGAATGCACAGTGTCAGCCCATGGTAGCATCTTCTTGCTTTTTCCTCCATACCTGCTTGGTCGCATTCTTCTTCCCATTTTTTAGTCTTGGGAGAAGGTCTTACCTTCTTCTAGTGATGGTTCCTTGCACTACCGGATGCTTCATCAGAACCAGAAGTAGTGCTATAGTAGCACACAACATCCATCCCAACCTCATAATTGTGGAACCTTCTAATATGCTGGTTTGACCATCTTCTTCTGGTCATGTTGTTGTGACTAGCAACCAAAACTAGTGGCCCCTTAATCCTGAAGGGACATTTCTCCTTTGGTTCCATGTAGGTCTCTGAATTCCATATGCTCTCTATTCATATCTATGTTTATCATAGCTACTATACTAGCTTCCATATGATTGCATGTCCTTCTTCCTGCATTCATGACTTCTATGGCCTGATCTATTGTTGTTATAACAAATACTATTTGCTTAACCAGGAAAAGGGATGTGCATGTATCTACTCCGTGATACATTTTTCTCATATGCATGATTTTTATGAGATCCTAGATTGTTCCTCTTAGATTCATTTCTACATTCTCCTGCCCTATGGCCATGACCATTACATGCAAATAGATAACCAGAGAAGAATGATTTATAACTTACAAACTTATTCTACCATGCATGGGGAGATTTTACCGGGTTAGAATCTCCATTTCTTCTTCTCTAGGGATGGATCCTTGATTGTCTATTCTCTGCAGCTCTTCCATCTAGTCCCTTTTTCTTCCACACTTGCCTTGACTTGTGGACAATAGCATTTCCTTGTCCTCTACCGGTAGGTGGTCTTCTTCTATTCTTTCTTCAGGTGAAGTTGTCTTCTCCCATTTTCCCTTTTTCTTTAGGATCTGCATTGTTCCTCCTTCTTGCAACATCGTTCTTCATTCTTGTCTATAAGTCTTCACTCGTTGTAGTTAGATAAACCTTCTTCTAAGGAAAATTTCTAACTGTGAAGGTTTTTCCCTTGTTTTACTGATTTTAGGAGATAAATAAAATGTCATTGTGGGGGACATTCTTACTAGTGGAGCATTAACCTGCACCACTTCCTAATCCTTCAATGTCCTTGGTATGATTTAACTTTTTTAAGATTTTGTCCAAGGCATCACTATTGTCATCAAACCAAATACTCACCTTGAACTCATGTTGACATTTCTCAAGGTCATTTCGGAGAATCTCCATTTCTCCAACCAACAACTGATATTCTTTATCTCTTACTTCTAGCTTAGATGCTAGAGAATTACACGGACACTCCTTAGTTATTTATTGTTGAGTTTCCAACTCTAAGACACATTTCTCAGATTCTCCAAGGCATCTGATCAACCAGTTCTACTCCACAATAGAAATATTCTTTAATAGCTTGTATTCATTTCTTAATCTATTGAGTTCTTCAAGTGAATTTACAAGCTCACCTTCAAGATCAACTTCTGCTACCTCTTCTTCTTCACCTTCACTATCACCGCCAAACATATCTTGCTTGTAGGACTGATCTGCATGATCAGTCTCAGATGTGTGCATCTTATCTTCTTATTCTTGAGCCATGAAGAGGCAGGTTCCTTCACCATCTTTGTTGTGGCTGCTAGCAAATCTACGTTCATCATCTACAGATACATGAGATACATTTCTCATTCTATCTTCACAAACCGGTTCTATGGTAGTAGGCTTATTTCCATAGAGCTTCTTCATTCTGTCCCATAAGTTTTTTTTTATTTGCATCTATCCACCTATGAGGAAACATCATTAGATAAACCATAGAGTATAGCCTTCATTGCTTCATAATTACGCTGGTTTCTTCTCTCTATATCAGAATCAATGGGAGGACTGACTTTACTAGGGCAGCCATTTACAACAAACATCCACACATCAAACCCTGGGAAGGACAAGTAGACTTCCATTCTAAAACTCCAAATGGAATAGTTTGAGCCATCAAATATCGGAGTAGTGATTGAGAGTAAATAGACCATTGTGTCCTTAAGCCAGAATCTACCCAAGCTAGAGAAAGCTTATCAATCAAGAACTTAGTGCTCTGATACCAATTGTTAGACACAATGTACCATTAAGAGGCGGGTAAATCAGTAGTTCTCAAAAATTTCCCTTTAACTATCCTATGAGAGTATACCGATTAACAGATCTAACTGAATGCATACTTATCGGTTAGAAGGGAGACTACCACAAATGCACTCACACATAAAAAGGAAAATCGCATAACACCAACATATACAAGGAAAACCAAAGATGAGAAAAACCTCTGTGAGAAATGTTGTTGGAGTGTACTGCTCCAATCTACCCTCACAATGAATCTCTGATTACAATGTTTAGGGCACCAACACAAGGAGCACCAACCCAAGGAGTACCAACCCCTGATTTAGGGCACCAACCCAAGGAGCTACAATCCTTGATTTAGGGTACCAACCCAAGGAGATACAACCCTTGCACCAAGCTACAACTATGTAATCTACAATGAATATATTCAAATACAAAAGTAACAATCTTGTTACAAATGGATTTTGTAATACTTCTACAAATCTCTCTGTTGGATCTTCTATCTAGTTCACTGGCAGTACTCTGCTCACCCTCTCACTACTGTAACCTTACTCTATATTGCATTCTTGCTGGTTCAACCTCTTCTCCTTCTTTGTCGGTTCTACTCTCTACCAGTTTTGCATTTTACCAGTTCCCTCTTCTCTTTGCTACATTGTTGCTCTCCATCGGTACTACACGCTACCCATTCTACACCTTCCTTCTATGCAGTCTTCTACACTTCTTCTCTGCCAGTATTATCACTTGAACCCTATTCTTCCTCACACTCAGTCTCTTCTTCTTTGTCTTGGTGAGCACTTGACTAATTTCTTCTTACATGTAGCATCACTCTCTCATTTAGCGGCTACCTTCTCTAATTTTGGCTTACATATTTATAACCTATTTTTCCCACCAAAACCCAATTCAAATTTCGAGCGGTTAGGGTTTCCTCATCGATCTTGAGGCAAACAAAATCCAATCAGATCTCATCCAATCTGATCACCTAGTTTCCCTCACTTTCTTTGATCTGCTCAGTCAATCTAAGCTGGATCTCAATTGTCCTCCTGACCTTGAGCTGCAAACCTCTATTGTGCATCCTATGAATCTCGCAGTCAACATAAATGTGGACCTATTACCATCTACCTCACCATCTGATACTTCACTGACTCAACATGCCAACCTGTGCATGCATGCCACTTCACCTCCACATGGCCTTTGTGTTGGCATCCACCTTTGCAGGATCATCTATGTCGGTATGGATGGGATCACCAATTGACTCCATTACCGAGTTCATCTACCGATTTACTAACCCTCCCAGATAAACCCGTAACCGGTATGTCATCAACCTTGCACCTCTCTTCTCTTACAATGGAACTCTCAACCAGTCAGCACTTTTGCTAAGTATATTCTCACACTAAATAAAGAATAAAGTACTTGTGATTTGTATCGTAGAAAAGTGAAGTAAATTGAATGATGATATAATTCTTGGATCAGTCAAGTAAATAATCAACAAGATTTTGTCCTCCCAAAGGCGAGAGCTTTCGCTTCTAGCTACCACTCAATCATAAAATTCTAACTAATGATAGACTATTAAATCTTAGAATAGCTGACCCTTTTAAGTGTATCATATGTGGAGAATCTAAGGATGTGGAAAACTTATTGCTCAATTGCAGTTTTACTTATGATTGTTCGACATGGCTTTATAATAAGCTACTTTGGTGAGACCTTTTCAATAATAAACTCAAACAACAATTTATTTCATGGTTAGCACTAAATTAAAAATCTTTTCTTCTCTTATTATGGATCTTAGACCTTACAATACTCATCTAAAAACATGTGGTGGGAGAGGAATAGAAGGATGGATGGTGCAGGAGCACAAGAGAGAATCAGCTATCAACACCATCCAAAAAAAATTCTCGGATTGTTTAATTCATCTTTGTCCTGTTTTGGTTTCAACTAGCACCTCTTTGATCATCTTTGCATTGTTCGTTCTCTCCATTTTCAATCTAACTATAACAATGAATAGGTGATTGTGAAAGGTGAAAGGTAAAGTTTAAAATACAAATAAGAATTGTAGACGCTTCATGGATCTCTGGAAACATAGGCTATACTCTGAATCATATGGTTTCATAAAATCCTATGATTAGAAACTATATAGTATCAGATGTAAATTATCTTAAGCAATCTCCTTTGAACCGCAGCTTCAATGTCTTTGTAGACATGAATGCAAGAATCGACCGAGCACATGAACTGTTTGACAGAATGTCTCAATGAATTGCAAATATCGTAGCTAAGCACAAAAGGGAATTGTATAAAACGCTTCAACAATTTCAAGCAAAAAAATTAATTGGCGAGCATAAAGCCAAATTCTATAAACTTTATAGCATCCATGTAACTTGTGTGCAAGGCATAAAAGAAAACAACAAGGAATTAAGAAAAAAAATAGAGGCAGTTTCGAATAGGTAAAGACATGAATGAGAAGTGTGAATTGATAAAAATCTGCAAAATAAAATACAAATAATGTAAGGGTTACAAATTTATTGTGTAGGATAAAATATTTGCTGGGTTCATAGGATATGTAAGTTTGGATAGGAAATGAAGCCAACGCTGAGTTCAGGAAACACTATAGAAGGTGAAAGGGTTGTGGAAACCAAAAGCTACAGACATCCAATCTGTAGATTGTAAAAAGCATCCAATGGTGGAGCATTTATAAAATGAGGAGGGGGGCATTGGTTAGAGGAGAAAGTGGCCAAACAGAGAGTGGGGAGAGAGACCATTTAAATAATGCTTGCAGATTCGATATGAACATTTTTTTTGTTGCAATCTAATTGTTTCACTGAGCAGAGAGTCTCTATTGAATCTGTCCTTAATGTGTTAAATCTTTCAAAGAAATTCGATCTAATGAGACTTAACACAGAAGGAGACTATTAGATTAGCATCACCTCATTCAAGAGAATAACAACACCATGTTGGTCAATTAAATATATTTTATCTTAGGCTTCGTCATCTTTTTGATTATTTCCGAATAAATCATTGTTATGAAAAAGGAAATGGAGTGGCTGACCTCTTGGAAAATCTGGCATGTGATGGACAAACAAATATAGTATTAATAATTAATTACCAACTAATCTTCCAGGCTCTGTAACTATTTGCTAGCATTGTTGGCTTTATTTTTTGTAAGATATCCTCGATGCTTGCTCATTTATTATGGTTTGATGATTTCAAATAAAATCATATTCTAGATAAAGTTTGTTTTCCGAATATAATCTTCTTACATGTGCTAGCGGTATTGAAGACATGACACTGCCATAAATACTCATCTATGAAATTTTATTTCAGCTTCTGTTAAAATGATACCATTTATACGCCTCATCAACATCAAGGCTTGTTCCATGCTTTTACGATTTCTTGGATGTAATCTTTACATTTTCATGGATCTTTTGACACGACACATTATGTCATTTTAGCAAGATCACACTTGTATCTATAAAAAATGGAAATATAGCCACTAAGCAAAAGAATAGAACTTATGGTGTCAAAGGGAGAATACACACGACATTCCCAAGAGAAACTTTCTTAGTGATTGTTACAATGTGGATAAAACTTTATCAGACATATGATTGGGGACAACTTCCTCCACACAAGCTCTTCAACTTCTTCAACACTACTTTTTCCATCTCGGCTAGCTTCATTCTTCGTGCGACTTGCGGTGGACTACATGAGGAAAGACTTAATTCCTCATATTAGGGTATACAATTGCATAAAGGATTAGAATTTGTTTCTAGGTATTGCACTTGCTTGGAGATTATTTTCAAATTTAGATGTGCAAAAGAAATCAGATTTCTATCAGACATGCATAGCTTTCAAAAGAGACAATGTAATTGAAGTATACAGGTTATAGGTCTGCCTTTTGCAACACATTTCTAATGTCAATGTCATCGATCTCTAAATTAGGATCATAAAATCACTACTAAATTAAGGACCTTCGAAGGCCATTCTAATAGATAAAGTATCCTCACTAGCAAATTTTAGATACCAATATAGAGACAAAGAATGCATCAAGAAATTCATCATTCTCATTATGGTGTGATGTTCACTCGGTTCGACTCTTGCCCTTGAAGGTTCGCTGCTAATGAGCCAAAATGTAAATGACATCCAATCTTCGCTGAAGCACGCCACCTGTAGAGCAACTCAATCCAAAATGTCTCACCATGTATATATCATCTCCAAAAAGAAATGTGAAATACAATTAATATGAAATACATTCTCGTTGTATTGACTATACTCATTCCATTTCATTATTTTTATTTATTCATTATCCACCATGTGTTAATTCCCATACCTTAGGTTACTTATGTGGATACAAGAAACTAAGGCTAATAAAGAGAACAATAAGGAGTAGAATGTATCTTTACTGTGTTGGAACATTGTTTTTCACATTATCAGATTCTATTATTCCTTGTAAATATATTCTCACGTTGAATATAGTAATTGTGATTTGTAATATAGAAAAGTAGATGAAAAATAGTAATGTAATTGAATGATATGGGTTGAAACTTAAAGGAATAATGGAATATGTAGTTAACGTCCAAATTATGATATACCTTTTTAAACAAGTTTCAAATATTAACAATTTTATTTTCATTCTCTCTCTCTTCATTTTATAATAATTATTTTTATTTTAATATGTGGATTTAATTATGATGTGTTTTTAGAGTGAGGTATATTTAATAGTATTGTTATTTATCATATTGATTTTTTTCACTAATTTATATTGATGCATAAAATAATATCTAAGACTAATTTTATAATTTTCAAAATATACTTAAAAACTCTAATGATGTGTATAAGAATTTATTCAAAACAATAATTTGACAATTTTTATTGAAATCTTATACATTCATAACTATATCATTCAATGATCACCTCTTCTCTACTAACTATTTATAAAAAAAAATATTTATAAGTTTCTATAAAGAAATTAAGATTACATATAACTTGTATTGAACAAGATAAACTAATAGAAGATCTCATTTAAGTAAATCATTATCATTCAATATTTGTAAGAGATATATTATTTTAAATTTATGAATATAGATATTAAAAATTATTTATTAATTATAAATCAATATTACCATTATTTCTATTTATATAATGTTATTCTTTTGATTAGCAATATGACAGGTTTTTAATTGTAAAAAGCCATTGAAATCTATATGTACTAAATTAGTATTAAATATGAAAAATTTAACTAATTTAGATATCAAGTTAGTGTCCAAAACATGTATATCAAGTATTACAAACACATAAAATACATAATCAATTTAGAAGGAAATATTATTAGCTTGTAGAATTTATAATCCTAAAAAAAAAAAATTAAGAACTTGAAAAATAAAAAAATATCAAATTTGTAAATCTAAAAAAATCTACTACAATAAAACTCTAAAATAATTGAAAAATTTTATAATATTTATAAACAAAAATAAAAAACAAAAAATCTATAAATATTTTTAATAAATTAAATTTTAAAAACTTAAAATACTACAAATAATATACATATCTAATAATAAAATCAACCAACTTACACTTTATTTTTCCAATACTTCCTATACCAATATTTGGAACACTACACATCCCTTACATTTGAGCATTGCGAAAGTGAGTGAAATGTTCTTTTTGGTTGTTTAAATATATCCTTAGTATAGAAGTAATGAGAGGAATATTTGGTAACAGCAAATCACATTTTTCACTTGCGTCCTTACGAGATTCCCAGGTGTAGCCCATTCAATGAATAATTTAAGATCATCAAATTTGTGTGATGTTTTACTAAAACTGCTTTTTAAATTAATTTTAGCTAAATGTCTAATAGAAGGATAGAAGTAAAAAAATGCAGGAAGCATGATATTAACCTCATTCCGCAGCCAAGATGAAAACGATTTGAAACGGGATAAACTCTTTTAAATTCTAAAATTCATTTTCCAAGGTAAAAATTGCATGATGGATAATATTATATCAATTAGTCAAAAATATTTCCGAGAAAGATTTCTTGCTATTCGGGAAACATTAAAAAAATCGAAATAGAACTATATAATATTATATAGGATGTTTTTATTAAAATAAATTATATTATAATATTATTATATTATTACACAAAGATATATGAAATTTTATATATCTATTTAGACTATTTTTTAGAATATATATGTGTTGCAAGATGAAAGAAAATACTAAAATCTAAGATATATTAAAATTTATTTAATGATAATATAAAACTATATTTAATGGTGAGTATTATGATTATGGTTAGCGTTAGGGTTAAGGTTAGTGTTATGGTTAGGGTTAAGGTTTATGATTAAGGTTAGGGCTAGTGTTTAAATTATGGTTAGATTAGGGTTCAAGTTGTAGTTAGGGCTTAATCCGAGTGTTTTTTTTAAGCTTAGGATTACGTTATGGTTAGGTTTCAATTATGGTAAGATTAGGTTATTGGTAGGGTTCAATTAGGTATAGATTTGGGGTATTGACAAGGTCGGTGTTTGATTATGATATGGGTTTGATTATAGTTAGGGTTAGTATTACACTTCAATTTGAGTTAGAATTAGGGTTATTATTCAATTACATTAGGGTTAGGGTTAAATTATGATTAGAGATAAATTAGGTTATGGTTTTGGGGTAAAATTGAATTAGGAGTAGGTTTCAAACCGATATATGTATATTATCTCGTTTGCTAGTGGAGTTTTAGATTACGTTTTTTGTTAGAGATATAGTTAGATTTAGGGTTACTATTAAGTTAGGCTTAAGGTTAGGGTTAGGGTTAAGATTGTAGTAAGAGATATTAATAGAGATAGAATAAGTTTTGGAATATATTAGGATAAAAGATCAGTTTGGGTTAGGGTAAAGTTTGGTGTTAGGGTTAGGGTTTAGGATTATGGTTAGTTAGAGTTAGGATTAGGGTTAGGGTTAGGATTATGATTAGGGTTATGCTTAAGTCTATTGTTTACATAGTGGTTGATGTTAAGGTTAGGTTTAGGATTATGGCTAGGCTTAGGGTTATGGTCATAGTTAGGATTATGGTTAAGGTTAGGGTTTATATCAAGCTATAGTCGGAGTTAAGGTTAGGATTAGCGTTAGGGTTAAGGTTAGGGTTAGGATTCATGTTAGGGTCATTATTAACATCATGGTTAGAGTTAAGTTTATGATTGGGGTTAGCGTGAGGATTATGGTTAGGGTTAGGGTTTGAGATTAGGGATAGGGTCAAAGTTATGTTTGGGTTAGGGTTTAGAGTCAGGGTTAGGATTATGGATAAGATTTACTCTTAAGATTAGAGATGGGTTTTGGGTTAGGGTTAGGGTTAGGTTTAGAGTTTATTTTTAGGTTTAGATGATTGGTGCATCCTAAGGGTTGTAAAGCCATTCCCTATTTTTAGGGTTAGGGTTTAGGATTATGATTAAGTTAGGTTAGGGTTAGGGTAAGGGTTATGATAAGGGTAATGGTTTAGAGTTGTGGTTAGGACTATGGTAAAGGTTATAGTTTTTATGATGGTTCAGGTTAGGGTTAGGGTCAATGTATTAGTATTATAGCTAGGGTTATGGTTTACATCATTGTTAGGGTTAGGTTTAGGGTTACCATTATGGTTAGAATTTATACTGTGATTAGGGTTATTGTTAGGATTATGGATAGGGTTAGGGCCTAGGATTATGGTTAGGTTTAGGGTTCAAATCATGGTTAAGGTTAGGGTTATGGTTTGGAATAGGGTTTAGGATTAAGATTAGGATGACAGTTAGGGTTTATATCATTGTTAGGATTAGGGTTATAGTTAGGTTTAAGGTTATACTTATGGTTATTGTTAGTGTTAGGATTTACATCTTGATTAGGATTAGGGTTAGGATTAGTATTACAATTTATTTAGGGTTTAATTACATTTAGAGTTAGCAATAGAATAAGTATCGAAGCATCTATTTGACTTTAGGATTTACATCATTGTTGGGCTAGGCTTAGGGTTATTCTTAAGATTATTTCTAAGGTTAGGATAATGGTTAGGTTTACTTTTATGGCTAGGATTATAATTTACATCACGGTTAGTGTTAGGGTTAGGTTTAGGATTTGGGTTACAATCAAGTCTAGGGTTAGAATTATGGTTATAGTTGGGGTTTAGGGTATGGATTAGGATTAAAGTTTAGTGTTATGGTTAGGCATTGCATAGTGGTAGGGTTAAGATTTGCATTAAGGTTAGTGTTAAGGGTTAGGGTTAGGATTATGGTAAGGGTTTACATTATGGTTAGGATTGGGTTTTAATTTATGGTTGAGGTTAGTGTTAGGAATATGATTAGGGTTGGGGTTTAGGATTATGAATAGAGAAATGGTTAGGGGTAGGTTCACATCATGTTTAGGGTTAGGACTAGGATTTAGGGTTAGGGTTTACAGTTAGGATTTAGGGTTAGGCTTAGCATCATAGTTAGTTTAGGGTTAGGTTTTGGGTTATGATTACTATAACAAGGTTTAGGGTTAGGGTTACATTTTAGGGTTATGATAGATGATTATCGTTAGGGTTTGGGTTCATGGTTATGCTTAGGTTATCATTAGGATTAGGGTTAGGGATATGATTAGGATTAGGTTTAGATCATGCTTAGGATTAGGTTTAGGAAGCAATTTAGGGTTAATTTATGGTTATAGTTCAAATAGGGTTAGATTTATAGTTCAATCGGGGTTATGGCTCATGCACAATGATGGTTAGGGTTAAATTTAGGTTAGGGTTGAAGTTTAATTAGGGGGAATATTTGAGTTAGGGTTAGAATTAGATTTAATTAGGCTTTAATTAGGATTAGGTTCAGTATTATAGTTAGATTTAGTGTTACGATTCAAACAGGGTTAGGGTTAAGGTTTAATTAGAGTTATGGTTTATGTTACCATAAAGACTCAAATAGTGTTGGGGTTCAATTTAGTTTAGATTAGGTGTGAGATTTTTCCAAGATCAAGAGCTCAATGAAATATACAAAATAGAGACACAATATAGGACAAGAATAAATTGTATTCTCATCAATAGAAAATGTTCAATAGTTCAATTAATTACAATGAATATGAGCCTGCTTATATAGGCAAGGCTATATGGATATGTGAGCACACAAACATGACATGTGGCTCAATAAGAAACAAGGGTAGGTAGCAAATAGGCGTGGGTAGGTAGTAGAAACAATATGATATTCCACATGAGGTGGATCACCCATAGAAGGTGGAATTATCACTCCATAATAAGTGGATATGATAAAGTAGTAACAAGATCAACACCATAAAAGGTGGAATTTCTCCTATACACACTATCCCAATGTGGCACAAACACCCAAGTGTCTCATACCCAAACTACTATGAAATGCATTTCCTAAGTAAACTTAAGTAAGTGTAATAATATCCAAGATGAATAATTATTTACACCAACATTAGGGATAGGGGCAAGGTAAGTTTAAGTTTATGGTTGAGGTTACTTTAGGGTTGAGGTTTAAGTTTAAGATAGGGTTTAATTATGGTTTGGATTAATTTTAGGGTTAGGTTATCATAAAGATTCAAATACATTTAGATTAGGGTTAAGCTTAAGGCTAGGTTATATTAGGGTTATGGTAAATGTTAGATTACAACTAAGGTTACTATTGTAGAATAAATTTGGGGGTTATGGTTAGGGTTCAAAGAAAGTTTGAGTTACTGGTTAATTAACATTATGGTGCAAGAACAATTAGGGTTTGGGTTAATATTAGCTTAGGGTTGGGGTTCAATTAGAGCCAAATCTTAGAGTTAGGGTTTAAAGGGTTATAGTTAATTATAGTTAGGGTTCAATTGTAGTAGGGATTGATTGTGATAAGGGTTGAATTATAGTTAGGCTTAGGATTTGAGTTTAATTAGGGTTAGAATTTGAATTATTATTCAATTAAACTAGGGTTAGGGTTCAATTTGGTTTAGGGATAGGGTTCAATTTGGTTTAGTATTAGAGTTAAGACTGGATTCAAAAAAAAAAAAGTACATGCTATAAAGTATTTTCTATATTTTCAAATTTAAACCTATTTCACTTCTTAAAAATTCTTTTTAGATTCTTTATTGAAAAGATTATGTATTTTCTTATGTAAAAGAATATAATATTTTATTATATAAATAAATTATTATATATTCTATAAAAAAAAGTAAGTAAGGTTTAAGAAAAATTATATTAATTTTAAATTTAATAATTTTAGTTAAAATAAAATAACTCTATGATACATATTAATTTTTTTATTAGTATAGATATCTAAAATACTTATATAATATATATGAGAATCCTTCAAATGGATGTGTTTAATAAATTTATACTAATTTTATTATCTTTTATGTGCTACTTCATCTTTTTTAATTTGAATAAATAATAAAAATGATTTGTATTTATGATTACAATATAATCCTTTGCATGTCACTTGTGCACTGTGATATATTATTGTTTTGGTGTTTATTGCCTCTATTGTTGGGTAAATACATGGTCTATAGTTTGGTTAAAGGATAAGCATTTTTTTATGGTTTATCTTCATCCCATATTTTTCAAACTTTTTAAATGTTTTTTTTGTTATTTTCTATTGATTAAGAGTTGTTTAATTTATCTAGATTATTTAATTATTATTTATTCATTATTTATTTTTTTAGCATTTAATTATAAAAAAATAATTCATTATTTTTTATCCATATCTATGATAATAGGGATAATAGATATAGAAAGTTTCTTGTAAAGCATGGTTTGAAGATGAAAATGGAAATTTAAAACCATTATTTATGGTCGTTTAAGAGAATGACTCTTCGAAAGCATGGTTAGCATTATGTCTAGAGTTTAGGGTTTATATCATAAGGTTAGGGTAAGGGTTAAGGATTAGGGTTAGGGTTAGGACTATAGTTAGGGTTTTTAGGATTTAATTATGGTTAGATTAGGGTTAAAATTATAGTTAGGGCTTACTTCTAGGGTTATATTCAAGTTTAGGGTTAGGTTATAGTTAGGTTTCATTTATGGTAAGATGAGGCTATGATTAGGGTTAAATTGGGTCTAGATTAGGGATATTGTGAAGCTTAGGGTTTGAGTATAATAAGGATTTCATTATAGTTAGGATTAGTATTAGATTTAAATTGGGGTTAAAATTGGGATGATGATTCAATTACATTAAGGTTAGAGTTAAATTAGGATAAGAGTTCAATTAGGGTTAGGGTTAGGTTAGAATTCAATTAGAATTAAGGTTCAGTTAGGGTTAGGTTTTAGTTTAGGGTTAGGGTTCAATTATGGTTATATTAGAGTTCAAGTTGTAGATAGTGTTTAATTCTAGGGTTATAGTTAAGTTAAGGGTTAGGTTATAGTTAGGTTTAAATTAAGGTAAGATTAGATTTAGAATAAAGGTTATTGTAGCGTAATGCTTGGGATAAGGATTGACCTCCAATTATAATTAATGTCAACATTAGGAGTAGGGCTCAATTAGAGATAGGGTTATTACAATTCAGTTGTAGTTTAATTAGTGTTAGAGTTAGTGTTGGTACGAGAATAGGGTTAGGGTTTCATATATAGGTGGCAATTTATAAGGTTCACATTTAATTCTTAGTATTAGTATTGAAATAGGGTTAGGGTTTATTTCAAGTTATAGAATAGTATTTAATTCTATGACAGGGTTAAGTTTAGGTTTCAACTATGGTAAGATTAGGTTTAGGGTTAAGGTTTGGCTAAATTATAGTATTTAATATTAAGCCTAAATATTAAGGTTTGGCTATATGTAGATCATTATGTTCATATAACTTGGATTTTTTAAATTTAGAAATTATAATTTTATGTTTAAAATATTGAAATATAGAAGTTACTTTTTATTTTTCTAAATTGGAAATTAAGATTTTTTAATTTTTTTGTTTATCAAATCAATGGTGTCCATCAATACAACTATACATATCTATTCTAAAAATAATTAAAATTGATTTCGTTAAACTTAAACTTAGTTTTTAAAATCATTAAAATTAATAGACATTTCTTTGTCCATTTTGCTTTTTGCTATTTCCTCTTTCATGCCTTTTGTTATTTCCTCTTTCATGCATAGTACCTTTAAGAAATGTGAAGAAGAAAATTCAAATATAGAAACATAAATGTTATATAATTTATTTATTTTAAAGTAGATCACAAAATAAATTATTTAATTAAATTATTTAATTGAAACTTTATAATTTAAACAAGGATTTAGAATTGTTTTTCATTTGTAAGTGTGGAATGTTAGACAAAGATTTAGCAATAAATTTAGAAATTATAATTTTATGTTTAAAATGTTGAAATATAGAAGTTACTTTTTATTTTTCTAAATTGGAAATTAAGATTCTTTATTTTATTTTTTATCAAATCAATGGTGTCGATCAATACAACTATACATATCTATTCTAAAAATAATTAAAATTGATTTCCTAAAACTTCAATTTCAGTTTTTAAAATCAATACACTGAAACAATTATTTAATACTTATTTTATTTAATTTATATATAATATAAAGAAAACTCAAATATAGAAACACCAAAAATATGGTTGAGATTTAGTAAAAGATTAATAATGATAGTAATAAATGTTATATAATTTATTTATTTAAAAGTAGAAAGATATTTTTGATATAATCTCAATTTATTTTAGTAGAAAGAAATATTACAAGTATCACAAATTAAATTATTTAATTAAAACTTTCTAATTTAGACAAGGATTTAGAATTGTTTTTCATTTGTATGCTTGGAATGTAATGTAAGACAAAGATTTAGCAATAAATTTAGAAATTAGAGTTACTAAGAAATGTGAAGTTTATTTATTTTAAAGGAGAAAGATATTTTTGATATAATCTCAATTTATTTTAGTAGAAAGAAATCTTAAAAGTATCACAAATTAAAGTATTGAATTAAAACTTTCTAATTTAGACAAGGATTTAGAATTATTTTTCATTTGTAAGTTTGGAATGTCAACAAAGATTTAGCAATAAATTTAGAAATTATAATTTTATGTTTAAAATGTTGAAATATAGAAGTTACTTTTTATTTTTCTAAATTGGAAATTAAGATTCTTTATTTTATTTAATGTGAAGCAATTATTTAATACTTATTTTATTTAATTTATATATAATATGAAAACTCAAATATAGAAACATCAAAAATATGGTTGAGATTTAGTAAAAGATTACATATGATAGAAATAAATGTTATATAATTTATTTATCTTAAAGTAGAAAGATAGTTTTGATATAATCTCAATTTATTTTAGTAGAAAGAAATCTTGAAAGTATCACAAATTAAATTATTTAATTGAAACTTTCTAATTTAGACAAAGATTTAGATAAATATAATTTATTTAAGATAAGAATGTAACTAAATACTTAACTAACATTTTAAAAATAATATAACAATAAAAGCCATTTAAAAAATAATAATACTATGAAATTCTATTAAATGACTTAGATTCTATATCAACCATATTACGTAAGATATTGATGTGCACTCCAAACTCTATAGAGTGCACCAAAATTGTTTAGAATGAAGCACATTAATGCAAAATTAAAAATTGTTTATGTGAATGATTTACACACAACATCTAAGTTTTGGTTGTCAAAAGTTATCTCGTTACCTTATTCCGAACGTTTGTCAATAGTCAAGTAGATACGGTCTTTAATCTGAAATCATCTGAGAAACATTACCTCAAAGGCTCAAAAGATATCATCTCATGGAATGCAATGATTTTTATATTTACAAAAAGTGGAGCTAATGAAAATCCTTTTGCAAATTTCAACCAAATGTGATAGGCAGCTATAAACCCAAATTCTTTTCCAGTGTTCTTGTTGTCTAAGAAAAAATGAGAGCTTTTGAATAGGGCATGGAGCGGTATGGGGATTTTTGTTAGATATTATAGTTATAAATAGTCTGGTAGACATGCATGCAAGATCTGGAATCATAGACATAGCAAAGGCTAGATATCATCTCATCGAATGCAATGATTACAAGGTGACATAGCACAAGGCTATTCGCATGTTGAAAAATGATTCAAAATAATAGAAAAGTCATTGAAATCGATCTCACCAGTAATAGAAATAATGTGCGCCCCAGGATTCAATGGTGAAACCACAAAGCAAGTCCTGCTAAGCCGTCAAAGCACAAGCCTAATTCAATTCACTTAGGAAAATGTCTGGGAAGAGAAGAAGTTGAATGTAAGAATAAAACTGATATAGCTGAAGAATAAAATGCAAGCAAGTTATAGAGGATGTATATGTAGCATGCGTACAATAGTCATTTTAGGTCACTTCATCTTCATTCCTCATCAACCAGTCGCTTGAGGTGCTTAATCTTCAGTTACATTTTTTATGACCCATGCAATCAACATTGAATTGTAATGATTGTAAGTGTAGACCATCCAATTTGGATTGTAATTGCCGAGCATTTAATGTTAAATATAAGATTCTAAATGGAGACCAGCCACATTGCATTGTAACTGCCATCATGTTTCCATTTTCTTTAAGGTTTACACATAAATTCTCATTTTATTCTATCCTTCACTCCCCTTGCTACAACTGTATAGGAACGCCTCTCAACGTAAATATGTTAAAAGACAGATCTTTTTGATGTTCAATGAATAAATTAAATATAAAATTAAGATACAGATAAATTAGAATGATAGGTGAAAGAAGATGATAACCATGAAATAAATTATACCTTTGAGTTTATTTTTTGAATTTAAAATTTAAAATTACAATTGTTCTAATTAAATATATTTATGTTTTCTTTTAATTAGTTTAATAAGTAACACTTAAAAGGGGTAAAAGTTTATTTAGAAACAAAAAGAATACAAAGCATAGAAATTAACTAGCCCTATCACTCTACACTAAGGAATCCAACTCTAGGGACAAATCCAGGGTAATTGGTGTAGATCCACAATATGCCAACTATACATAGGACCTGAGGTCCATTTGGTCAAACAATCCAAAATACCATTCCATTCTCCAGGCACATGGTTAAAAGTCACAAAATCCAAAGAAGCACATAAATTAAGAATTTGTTTAATAACCGAAGCAATCTCCCAGTAGACATCATCCAACTTTCGCTTGTTCAACAAAGTCACCACAATGTGTGAATCAGACTCACAAATGATCTTTTGCCACCAAAGAGGACAACTGTGCTCAACAACATATAAAATGGCAAGGGCTTCCATCAAATTGTTGGAATGCAAACCCTTGTAAGCAAAGAAAATAAACTGAACAACTCCAAAGCTATCTCATCCAATTCCACCAATACTAAGATGACTTGGATTACCACGAGAAGAACCATAAGTGTTGATTTTCAAATCCCCCTGAGGAGGAGGGAACCAATGCGCCTCTCTGCGTATCTTTTGAAGAGAATGGCGACACCTATTTCACATGACTTGTTGAACTCTCAGAAGACCTCTCAAAAGAGGAATTTTGAGATGATCACAAAGAGAAACATCTCCCAGATCCACATATTCTGCCAAGTCACGCTTGGTCGAAATAGGTTAATGAAGAGAATGGATAATTTTCCATCACAAATGCTTGACAATCAATTTAACATCTTGAAATATCCTACAATTCCTCTCTAGCCAAATAGATAAATAATTAGGGATTGGGAGATGGCTTTGCATTTGCGTGGGTGTTGTGCTAGGCCCCACGTGCCCTAGCCTGTGTCCTATGCTCTGTTTGCTTCATTCTGGGGGGGTTTCTTTCTTGTTGGGGGTAAGTTTTTGCTTTCCGTGGTCTAGTTTTTTGGGTTGCCACAGGGTTTTTTGCAACCCTTTTCTAGTTCTTCTGCTTTAGGTTGTCATTGGGGGTGTGCAGGGTTTGGTTTTTGGCCCCTCTTCTTTTTTTTTTTTATTAGTATTTTATCTGGGTCCATGGAGAATAGAGGATTATCCTCTTCTCAGATGATCTCTGGAGATCAGGTTTTCATGGATCTGTCTCATTTGATGCATGCATGTGGAAAGGAACACATTAGTAATTCCCAATTAGGGGCTGGTGTCTCTTCTTCAAAAGAGCCTTTTCGCATGAAAAAGATGAATGGTTGTTTGGAGAGATCCCAAGATCATCTAGTTCTGGTTATTCAACCTGAGAAAATTTTGGAGGATGTTGAATATTGGTGTAATCATGCTCTCATAGGCAAATTCATCAGCATTCACCTCTTTATGTTGTTTTAGAGTCTTGGGCACGCCATGTCTAGAATCCTGAAGGAGATATGGAGCTACTTATGGCAACCAATAACTATTTTCTAGTTATTCTTTCCAACCTGGCAGATAGGAACAAGGCTTTTGAGGGTGGCCCTTATTTTTTCAACCAGGTGGGATTCTTTATCAAACCTTGGCATATTGGCTTTAATTCTACTGAGGAGAATCCCTCTCGTCTGCCTGTGTGGATCTGATTGTCATGGTTTCTATTTAAATTCTGGAGAGAAGATATTTTTCACTCAATCTCATTGCTTCTTCGTAAACATGTGGGTTTGGCTTCACAAACTCAAGATAGAAAGGTAATTTCCTATGCTTGCATATGTGTAGAAGTTGATTTAAATAATCCTTTGCCAGATTCTATGAAATCTATTTGGGGACATCTTCTTAGATATAATAGCTGGACTATGAGACCCTACAATTTAGATGCAAAATTTGTTATGAATATGGTCATTTATAGTAGAGATGTCCCTGAAATAAATCTTCTAAATTGGCCATTTTCAATCCTCCTCACTCTATTTTGGGGGAAGATAAGGAGAAAGCCCCTATGCCTGATGGTCCTGCTGATAAAGAAGGCTTCATTCATGTCAAACCTTGAAATAAAGGCAAAGGAAAGAAGAGAACCTTGTTGGATAGGAAAAATGATGTCACCCTAAGTAGGTTTGATTTTATAGATGATTTGGTCCAAGAGGAACGAGTTCCTTTTAAATGTCCTTGGGTGCACAATTTTAGCATGAGGTGTTGGATGGGGATTCCAAGGAAGAAGGTTGGGCCCTATTTTTGGAGAATCAACATGATGTTCAAATGGTTATGGATTTGCCTCTCATGTTCAGGACAATAGAGATCTTAGTGGGTTACAGGTCCTTGGAGGTGCAGTAGTCATGGCATCTACTCCTCCTTCAACTAAAGTGGCCTCCTATTATGTGAAGACTAACAAATCCTCGCCTGTTTTAGGCTTGCAACATAAGACCCTCAAAAAGGGTTCTGTAGACAAACCATTAAGGAGTGGATGGGAAATGGATCAGGAAAAGGTTAAGCATATTTGTGATACATTGGTTGAGCCGGGGTCTGTGAAGCCCAATGATTCCCACTTCTCTCAACCACATAAATGATTGTTCTCTCATGGAATGTAAGGGGTTTGAACAACATCCCTAGACAGAAGATTGTTCACAAACTAATTAACTCTGAGTCTCCTAATTTTGTTTTTATTTAGGAAACTAAGATTTCATTGGATTGGTTCACCAGTTGTGCTTTGTGTGTCTCGCCCCAGGGCCTTTGGTAAGGAATGAGCTCTCATGGAAATTCAGGGGGGATTGCTTGTTTCTGGAACCCGAGAAAAGTTTCCCCATTGTTCTGGTTTTCTAGAAGATCTTCCATTTCTATGGTCACTTCTTGCTTTGACACTAGAGAAAGATGCCTCTTCTCTAATATTTATGCTCCTACTAATCTTCTGGGTAATTCACATATTTGATCTCACATCAATCTTTTTCGGGATCAAGATCCTTTTCTCCCCTAGATTTAATTACCATGTGTGGGTGAAATAAATAAATTTAATTTATTTATTTATGCCCAAACTTAGCTCTTCCACTTGATGAAAATAAATGTTTCTAATAATTATTTTCATTTAACGCTTTTGATTTCTCCTTCTTCCTCATTATTGGAAATAAAATTTTTGTATTATCCTCACTTAACAAGTCCTCTAATTTAATCTCATTACATTTTAGTCTTTGTGGTTGGGTAATTTATATGCTTTGATGCATTTTCCTATTCTTACATCACAATCCTAGCCTTATTTTAAATTAATAATGTTAAACTTTTATATTATTCTAAATTACTTAAAAAGTAAAATATTTTTTTATCTTGTAATGGTAACTACCAATATTTTCACTAGTTTCAATAATAAAGGCATAATTTATTTCTCATGGTAGATAGTGGATTCATTAAAAGGCAAATTATTTGAGCAAATAATTGAATGCTAATAATACACAGTTAAGACTTTAATCAATGAAAATTGGGTGCTAATAATACACAACTAAGACTTATATGCAACTCTCATGATTGTTTCCATTCCATACCTCCACTTCTTCGCCGCCTATCTTGACCCCTTCTTTTATAATCTTCTCTGCACAATCTTTGTGAGCTCCATCGAACACCCACATCTCTTTCACTCTTTTCCTCTACTTTTTGAGTTCTTCTTTCTGTTTTTCATATGCCTTTTGCAATTATTTATTACTGTTGTTGCCTGTTTCAATTTAATGTATAAATTTAGTGACAGTGTTAGCAAGGAAATAGAAACATGAAAACTAGAAGTTTCTTCCACTTATGTATAAATTTCATTACAGTGTGCACGTGTGTGACCCCTCAAGACCACACATGACCCTTGATAGCATATCCTGAGGTGTATATATGTATGGATACATCCTAAGGAGTATATAATTATTTTATATGGCCCCTTAGGACCACTTAAGGCCCCTTGCGACACATGTACAGCCCTTACGACCTATTAGGACCACATAAGACCAAATGGTGTTACAAGATGTCTTATGTCATCCTAAGGGGTCACACATGTGTTAGAACACATGCGTGACCCCTTAGGACCACTTAAGGCCCCTTGTGAGACTTGTGCACCCCTTAGTACCTATTAGGACCACATAAGACCAAATGGTGTCACAAAAGGTCCTATGTGGTCCTAAGGGGTCACGCATGTGTTACAACACATGCATTACCCCTTAGGACCACTTAAGGCCCCTTGCGACACATGTGCACCCCTTAGGACCTATTAGGACCACCTAAGACCAAATGGTGTCGCAAGGGGTCTTATATTGTCCTAAGGGGTCACCCATGTGTTAGAACACATGTGTGACCTCTTATTACCACTAAAGGTCCCTTGCAATACATGTGAACCCCTTAGGACCTATTAGGACCACATAAGACCAAATCGTGTGACAAGGGTTCTTATGTGGTCCTAAGGGGTCATGCATGTGTTAGAATCTTGCATGCACATGGTGGTGATGTTAGAGACTCTTCAAAGGTATGTTTGTCTATGTACAAATGCTCATAATCTATGTTACTTCAATTTTTTTACTCTAGTACATTCAAATTAAATGTTTAATGTATGATTTTATGCATGCATACTCTATTGCAGGTGCATGGATTGGGACATGCTTCAGGCTAGGGCCCCGAGTGACCCATTCTTTATATAAATATATGTTCATGTGCACACATTTTATAGACATTTCATATATTTATACATGTGTACTAGACATTTCATACATGTGTATTGTACACATTTCATATGCGTATGTGTACTAGATATTTATTTTCCATATTTCATGTTTGTGTGTGTGTGTGTGTGTGTTAGTTAGATCTACACTTCATAGACATATATGTGTATGTGTTAGATAGATCTACATTTCATACTAATTTGCACGTTTATATATAGATAGATTACGTTTTTGAAAGTTAATTGTTCTAGTTAATTGTACATGTGTATGTGAAAGTTAAGTGTTTATGTATATTTTAGTTGTTCATTGTTAAATAGATTTAGTCATTAAAATTTAATTCAGTTGTTCATTTTAGTTAAGTTTTTATGTACATGTTTAATCAACTTACTTCAAAAATTTAATGAACTTATATCCATGACGCAAATATCCCCTTAAATCCTCTTAAGACTACTTAAAACACCTTAGGATAACATAATTAAATGAATCCAAACAACATAATTAAATGCAACAATATATGTGTAAATATAAATGAAATTAAGGTACATAGATGAATAAAACTAATCCATGCATGTGTGAAAATATAAAAGAATCAATGATGCAAATATCCCTTTAAATCCCCTTAAGATCACTTAAAACACATTAGGACAACATAATTAGATGAATCCAAGAAACATAATTAAATGAAACAATATATGTGTAAATATAAATGAAATGAATGTACATAGATGAATAAAATGAATCCATGCATGTGTAAAAATATAAAAGAATCAATGATGCAAATGTCCCCTTAAATCCCCTTAAGACCACTTAAAACACCTTAGGACAACATAATTAGATGAATCCAAACAACATAATTAAATGAGACAATATATGTGTAAATATAAATTAAATGAATGTACATAGATGAATAAAATGAATACATGCATGTGTAAAAATATAAAAGAATCAATGACCCCTTGAATCCCCTTAAGACCATTTAAAACACCTTAGGACAAAATAATTAGATGAATCCAAATAACATAATTAAATGAGATAATATATGTGTAAATATATATGAAATGAATGTACATAGATGAATAAAACTATTCCTTTTCCAGCACTCATTCACTTCAATATTTCACTTTTTGCACTCAGACTGATAAACTCTTATCCAACATAATCACACTTCTATCATTCTTAGCCTAAGTCTTAGATCTGTACATTTATAGACATTCTCTCTCGCAAAAATATAAATTCAAACTTTGCACACCTAGGGTTTTTTGACCAACCACAAACCATATCAAATCAAATCAGATCACATTTGTTGGATTGACAGCCTGCAACAAATGAAACATCACTACCAATCTTAATGCTTCCAACATACGTCCAATATATTTAGCAAACAAAACACTATTCATCGGCCTTGATTTTGTCAATCCCATTGTTTCCTTTTAATTTTCTTTGAGCCATAATCCTCTGCAATTGATCCATGATTTTCATAGTCATCATTTAATATCAACCTAATTGGCAACTGCCTTGCCGATACACAATTCACGTACCACTACATGGTAGCCACCTGGAATCCACATGTTATCTCTATCAACATCCGACTCACTTGATCGTGTCAGTTCAACCTTTGTTACTGACCAAACATACTACCTATATATACCAACCAGTTTACATTCATATCATGTGCTTCTCAATTATGTCAGTTAGGACATGCTATCCTTTTGTTTTCTTATTGGGGTCACACACTTTGTTTGCGGTGTAGTATTCACATCTTTAATATATATGATCTGGCAACCATCCAATTTTTTTTCCTTAGTTGTTCTATCTTCCCTTCAATTTGTCTCTTTCTTTCTTATCGGTTGGCATGCTTACCAGTTGACATCAATATGCCAACAATCTCCAATACCGGTAACATCAACTTGCATACCGGTTGACATCAATGACAACACAATGCAAACATATCGATGAATCCTTAATAGTTGTTAGTCGGAGAAGGCGTCAAGAGATAGGAAAAAAAAAATTTAGAAGGAGGTCTAAATAAAAAAAATGATCTAATTCAAGGGGCAAAAAAGGTGAGTGTTGGTTTTGTGGTAGAGTAGGTCAAATAAAAAAAGATTTATTGGTCTTATAAAAAGGCACAAGAGAAGGTTAAGGGAAACGAATCCAATACAACATATGCCAAAGATGATGGTGTTTTAATCCTATCAACATATGATTTCACATTAGATTCGTCGGCGCTAAATTCTAGTGCCGCTTTCCATGCTTCTCCATGTCAATAGGTTTTCCAGAACTACCACAAAATTCATTTTGTATGGTTGCATCTTGGAGATAATAAAACATGTGAAATAATTTTAAAATGTGATGTTTTGTTGTTGTTGAAAGGTGGAGATAAATGGCTATTAAAAGATGTCAAATATATCCCAAAATTAAAAAGGAATTTGATATTTATGATTCAATTTTATGTACAAGGATATAATGTTAATTTTGTGTTTGATTGCTTGGAAAGTGACCAAGGGATCCATGGTGATTTCTAATGGTAATAAAATGGGTAGTCTATATATATTAGAGAGTCACATTGAAGTGGGAGCTAGAATGGTAATTGAAGATAGAAGCAAAGAGCTTTGGCATCAAAGGCTTCAAGACATGAGAAAGAAAGGACTCAATGTTATGCTCACAAGGGATTATCTTTTGGGTCTCAAAATTTTGGATTTAGAATTCTATGAATATTTCCTTTATGGAAAAAAAACTGAGTTAGCTTCTTGAAGATTGGTCGTGGGAAGAAGACCACATCTTTGGAGCTTGATCTTTCAAACATTTTTGTGCCTACTGAGGTAACCTCCATTGGAGGAGCTAAATATTTTGTCATCTTTCTTGATGATTATGCAAGGAAAGTTTGGATTTATATGCTCTCTAATAAATCTGAAGTATTCTCTCAATTTACATTATTTAAAGCCCTAGTTGAGAATTAGATTGGGCATAAAATAAAATATTTAGAAACGGATAATAGTGGTAAATTTTGTTCTTTGGAATTTGATAATTTTTGTGTGGATAATGGTATTCATAGAGTTAAGATGGTTCTTTTAAGCCCTCAAGGAAATATTATAGTTGAGAGGCTGAATAGGAAAATTCTTGAAAGAGCTTGGTGTATGCTCTCTCATGCTAGTTTGGGTAGAGAATTTTGGGTAGAGGTCCATAATACAACAATGTATTTTATCAATTGAGCCCCTTCATCTTGGTTTGATTTTGGCATTTCGAAGGAGAAATGGCTAGGTAAAAGATTTTCCTACTCACATCTTCCAATCTTCAGATGTGAAGCTTTCTTACATATCCTTAAGCAGAACAAGACCGTGTTGGACCCCAAATCACATAAGTGCATATTTTTCATGTATGGTGAGGATTAATTTGGGTCTAGATTGTGCGATCTTTACAATAGAAAAATCATTCACAGTAGGGATGTTGTTTATAATGAGGAGTTTTTTTGTAGCTTTGCAAGTGTAGAGGCTAGAATAGGGATCATTCAAAAATAAATTCATTCCTTTATTAGATATTACAAATAATCGTGATTCAGGTGTACATACACTTCACAACATCTAGTAGGAGGACCCAATTGTGTTATTTTTTATCCCAAAGTGTAGAGAGTGTATCCTTTGCAACCAAGACCACTTTTTCCAAATCATTCTACAATTATCAATTTCCTAGTTGAGTCTACCTTAAGACTATTCTAGATACCCCTAGTTCTTTGTATTCACTCCTCCCATAGTTTGCAGACAATGTGGAGGACAACGTGGACAAAGGGACATAGGTTGGCATTTGTTCCTCAGAGCCCACACAATGTACAAGCCATATTGCATGGGATAGAGTTCAAACATAGGGTTGTCGCATTTCATAAGAAATTACACCAATCACACCTTGTACTTGATTATTCATAGCCATACACAATGTGTAATGCAGAGGTTTTTGGAAGAAATGGTAGTGTCATTCCACATGATAGTTCTTTCCTAACATCTCTCTCAATATGCCCTGCATCGACTAGTGATACACAGGTGGGTAATTTTAGTACCACATAGGCCATAGTGGTCCAATTCACCCCACAGACCATAGTGAGCTTCTACATGAGGACTGTTTCCAACCTTGTCATGGTTTCCATTCATTAAATGATAATATTGATGATAATGCATAGGGTATATCTAAAAATATAGCTATGAGGCAAATATAGAGGGATAATACTCTTCATATTAGTCATACTAGAGAGGGAAACAATAATGATAATGTTGAACAACATAATAAACTAAGCCACGTCCCTTAGTTTATGAGGTCTACTAGACCAAGGAAACCTCCTAGAAAGTTTAATGATTATGAATTATTATTTTATGATCACCCAAAATTATTGTTTACTGATCAACCAAAACTAGTTACTTTAAACAATCCTATAATGATGACAATTTGAAAAAATAATTGGAGGCAATGTGACATGAAATAAATTTTTTGATGGTAAACCACACTTGGGACTTGGTGAAAATTCCACCAAATAAGAGAACCTTAAAAAATTGATAGGTGTATCGGTTGAAAGAAGAAGGTTGTATAAAATGTTATAGGAATAGATTTTTTGATAAAGGTTATGATCAGCAAAAGGGGATAGACTTCAATGAGATTTTTTCTCTAGTCCTGAGGATCATTTCCATTTGTGTAGTCTTGGGTTTAGTAGTTGTTTGGGATCTTGAGCTTGAACAAATTGATATACGTGTTTAGATGTGTAAAAGGACTTGTATATGGAGTAGCCTGGAGGTTTTATTAAATAGGGGTGGGAACACTTATATTGCAGGTTGAAACAAATTTTTTGTGGGCTCAAGTAAGCATGAAGGTAGTGGTAGCTCAAGTTTGATTGATTCATGGTTGATAATCAGTTTGTTCGTTGTGAGTCTAACCCTTGTGTTTACTACAAGAAGATTGCTAATGATAAGTTTCTTTTACTATTGCTTTATGTTGATCACATGTTAGTCACTGGTTGTAACATGAAATTAGTTCATCATTTGAAGATACTTTTAGCTCAGTCTTTTGCAATGAAATATTTAGTGGTAGGGAAAAGAATAGTTGGTATAGATATAATTAGGGATAGGTTAAACAAAGAAATCAAATTATCTTAAGAAAAGTATGTTGTCAAGGTTTTGGATAGGTTTATACTAAAGGATGCTAAAGCTATTGGCACTCCTTTAGCTAATCAAGTTTTTTGATCTTTTGTTATGTGTCCACAGACACAAGAAGAACAAGAATTCATGCAATGTATCCCATATTCATCTACAGTTAGAAGTCTCATGCATGCCATGCTTTCTACTCGCCCTAATATTTATCATGTAGTGGGAATTGTTAGTAGATTTATGATCAATCCAGGGAAGGCTCATTGGGATGTAGTTAAATGTGCCTTGAGGTCTTTAAAAGTTAATTCAAATTATGTTTTATGTTTTGGAGGAGGAAAATTATAGTTGCATGGTTATGTTGATTCTAATTTGGGTGGTGATTTGGACAAAAGAAGATCAACAACAAGATATATTTTTACATATGTTGAGGTAGCAATTAGCAGGGTGTCTAGATTGTAACAATTGATCACTCAATATTCCATTGAAGCTAATTACATGGCCCTATCTGAAGGGGAAAAGGAAATTATATGGTTATAGTTGTTGTTGAGTGAGTTGAGATGTAAACAAAATGATTTTGTTCTTTTTTTTGACAGTATTAGCACCATTTTTATGGCTATCAATCACACATCTCATTGTCACTTTAAGAATATTGAATTGTGACATCATTTCATTAATCATGTGGTCAAAGAGGGCAAGTCACAGGTTGGAAAGATTGATACAAAATTGAACCCAATTGATGTATTTATGAAGGTCTTATCTTGGGTGAAGTTTGAATTTTTGTAGAACTTTTCTTGGCATTTTGAAGGTGTGAAAATAAGCCTGAAGTAGGGGATGTTTTAGGAGTATAGCAACTACTACTAGATTTCAAGTGGGAGATTGTTGGATATGAAACCCAATGGTCACCTATTTTTTTCTCTAGATGGTCTCTTTTGGCCTCCTCTATTTTTATTTCTTTTGGAGATGCTTATATACATTCTTCTGGAGATTGTTCTTGTTGTCATGTAATATAATAAGCTAGTTTAATAATAAAATAGAGATGCCCCTATTTCTAAGTGGACATGAAAATTAATTTGTGAACCACATTTAAAACTGGTGTTATGTGTTTATGTTGCATCTTCTTATCTTGTTTTATTTTTTGCACTTAATTTTTTTTCTTTTGCATCCAGCTTTATAACAGTAACAAACATATAGACCACCCACCAACCCTCATGATGGCATAATCAACATGATACACATTTAGAATAAAAATATAACCACATCCCAAAGATGCAGTGACAAACATATATACCACCCACCAACCGCCATGCTAGCATAACCAGTATGCTACACACTTATAACCAATATATAAGCAAAGTGGAAAGAGGAAGGTTGAGATACTAACAAAAGTGAGGCTAACAATATTACGGCAATACAAATTTGTTTTTTATCATCCATCTCACAATTTTAATAGTCCAATTTCTGATAGGAATTTAACATTCTAAAAATGGTTTATAAATTTATTATTTATAATTTCTCACTTTTATAGGACTGAACATAAATAATTATTAAAATTGATAAAACTAGTAATCTAACATCTTAAATTTATTAAATTTATTTTTTGTTAAAAAAGCAATAAATAATATCTTCTAATTGATGAAATTTTTTAAAATTGACGAAACTAGAAATCTAACATATTAAATTTATTTTTTGAAATAAAGCAATAAATAAAATCTTTTAATAGATGAAAAACAAATAAATATTTTTTTGTGCTTAGAAATTTGAAAAATCCCATTTATAATACAAAAATGATTTTACCTTACAAGACTAAATTCAAATAATTTTTGAAATTGATAAAATTAGTAATCTAGAATATTAGATTTAATTTTTTGAAAAATATTAATAAAATCTTTTAATTGATGAAAAATAAATAAATAATTTTTTTGAGGTTATATATTTCAAAATTTTATTCTATAATACAAAAATAACACAATGCTTGGAAGCACAATGGACCAAGAAGGGTTTGAACCTTAGTGGCCACTTCACCAACAAAATGATTTAAACACAATGCTACACGTCTAAAGACAAAAGGTTTTCAAAATTGATAAAACTTGTAATCTAAGCTATTAAATTTATAAAATTTATTTTTTGAAAAAAACAATATATAAACTCTTTTAGTTGATGAAAATCAAATTTAATAATAATTAATTAAGACTATAGTCAATGCAATAGTAAAACCCAATGACAAGTATTAATAAGAATTAAAAGGATAACAAATAAATAAGAAAAAGAATAGATGTAATGAAATAAATAAAACTTAAAAATAGTAAAATCAATAAGAACAATCAATATTGTAAGTGGGGATTGAATATTTTAAAATAATTAAAAAATAATTATGAAAATAATGCAAATGAAGTGATTATTGGCTTAATACTCTTGCTAACTATATACCAAAACACTTTACAGGCTTTTTCCAAAGCTTCTTATACTAATATTTGGAACACTGTAAATTCCATATGTTGAATTTTTTAAACATAAAATTTATTTACATATGTTTAATTATATACTTAATGCTAAAAAAAAATTGAATATAGAAACAATGATATATATATTTATGACATAAAGTCACATTTTCCAATTTCCAGTTACATCCCTCCAGTAAAATGTTTGACTTGACCTGTAAGAGATTCTCAAGAATGGTTTATTCAGCTCATAATTTAAAATCATCAAATATTTGTGATGCTTTAATAAAGCAACCCTTCAACTAAATGTTTTATGAGAGGATAGAGAGCTCAATGTTTGATGAGAGGATAGTGAGCTTAGTGTTTACACATTGTTTTTCCAAGACTTCCTATACCAATATTTGTAACTCTACAAATCTCCTACGTTTTAACATTACTAAACATACTCTGAAAACTTATCTTTGAATGTTCAAATAAATACTCAATCACGAAACCATATTTGTATACAAGTAATGAGAGCAATATTTAACAATAACAACTACTCACATTTTTCACTTGCGTCCTTATTTACCAGATTCCCAAGTACACCCCATTCCATCAATATTTTAATAATATCATCAAATTTGCGTGATGCTTTACTAAGACTGCATCAAATTAATTTAAGCTTAATGTTCAATGCAGCTAAAAAATGCGGGAAGCATGAAGCTCACCTCATTCTCACCCAAAATGGAAGAGATTCGAAAAATAGGATAAACTCTTTCGAGATCTAAAATACATTTTCAGGGGGGAAAATACAAAATAGACAGTATTATATTAATTAGTCGAGACGTATTTCCAATTAAAATCTCTTCACCATTGGATCTCTTATGACATATTTTTATCACATTGAGCGGAAGATTCGAATGGCTGGTGGAAAATGATAATCATGAAATGAATTTATGCTTTCAATCTAAATGATTCGAATTACACTTGCTATATTGTTCTCATTAAATATTCTTAGATTAGCTTTTATTTCAGTTAATGAGTAGTCTAAAAGGTGATTAGGGTTACTATATGTGATAATTATATCATTTAATTAATGTTTGATTTTTGAATAATTATTCAATGAAGGCCACTTTTCTTTCTTTTATTGATTTTTGGATTAGGGTGACTTTTTCATGTCATGCATTTTATATATAATATGAATTCAGATTAATAATTATTTATTTTAGAATTTTATTATTATATTAATATTTGTATATATTTATATTTAAGTTTAAATATAAATTTATTATTAATCTTTTGGTGTATTTATTTGAATGTACTAGTGGTGTTTATGTATATATAAATAAAATAAGTCAAGTGGATATTGTATTTCATAGGATTTTATTAGTGATTATTGATTGTGTATACATCAATCATTATAAAGGGATAAAGAAGTTATTTGTTGAATACTATGCTACTAAGAAAATTTGTATTGTTTGATATAAAAAAAATTGTATTAAGAAATTCATAAAAAAATAAGTTGAATACAAAGACTTATCAATAACATGAAGTCCACATTTGATTGGCTAAACATAGGAAAAATAAAACATAAAATCTATTAGACACTTGGAAGGTGGTAGGATCAACAACTTAACACAATTTTAGAAGGAAGATCAACAAGTAAAAGGTCAAAACATGCACATCTACTATATTACATTGAATATTATCATTTCAATGATAGCAGCAAAAGCCTACACAATCATATATAATAATTTTTAATGAGCATGTCTTATGATTTTTTTAAATATGATGATTTTTGTTAAATTTAGATTTATATGTGATTAATGTGTGAGCATGTTATTATGTAAATTTAATTTGTGATTCTTATGGTGTCAACTATAAGTCATGATACTTGTGTATAATGATAATATGGATTACACTTTCTAACTATTTCCAATCGAAAGTAATATTAACTCATTTCTTATTTGTGGTATGTGAAATGATGATATGTGTGTGTATGCATATACATATACATACATACATACATACATACATGCGTGCATATGTATATGTATATCTATATGTATATGTATATGTAAATGTATATGTATATGTATATGTATATGTATGTATATGTATATGTATATGTACATATATATGTACATGTATATGTAAATGTATATGTATATTTATATTTAATTATTTTTTATAAGGTAAAATAGGTTTTAAAGGGACCCTAAAACTCTTTACAATAGCCAATAACTACTGACTAAAGATAACAAAGCAAGCTCCAAATGAACATTAATAGAAACAAAAGAGAAAAACAAGGCACAAGATCAAATTGACCTATTGAAGATCTTTCAAATCATTGGAATCCTTCATATATATTTTCATGATCTATTCAGGCATATCCATGACCTCTTTATTAACTTGGGCTAGATCACCAACAACCTTAAACTAGCTACAGGTCCTAGAAGAAGGCTCTTACACCTTTAATGAAACCTAATTCTGAAAAGAACCAACATGATCACCAGCCACCACCTTTGTACCATCAACATTCATTTTTTTTTCATTCCCATCCCTATGGATTGGGTCATTTAATTTAACATGCAGAGATGACTAACATTGGCAAATTTTTCATTAGTCAAAGATCAATTTTTTTTTTTAGCTTACTCATACTTTTTTCATTTTTTATGGAAATGTTTTTTATTAGGATAAAACAAGTTTTGAAGGGGCCCCGAACCCCTTAGCATCAGAGAATTGTCATACAAAATGAACTAGATTCCCTAGCAGTGAACAATATATTTTTGAAAGGACCTAAAACATTCTAGACATATGGGCATCTAGAGCCCATAATCCAATGGCTCTAAAAAACTTTAAAAAACCATCAAGACAACCACAACCAACAAAACACTAGCCAAACATCAAGAGAAAGATATTACAGCATAGGATGGCCCAAGAAAAGGGTTTAAGTCAAAAAATAATACAACCCAAAAAAAAAGAATGGGGGTTTTTAGGCACCCTCGGCCAACTTGAAGGGTTTTCCTTGTCTCCCATAACCTATAATAGAATCTCCAAGACACAAAAAACCACAAGCTCCAAGCCTAACAAAAAAAAACATCGGCCCAACTGGGCCCTTGAAAAACTACTAGCATCCAACAAGTCCCTAAAAGCAACAAAGAAAATAGAGTTTTTAAAAGATCCCTCAGCCTTGATAGTGGGTTTTGCAAGCCTCTCAGAACCTGACAAGACCCAAGAAACATCAACATGTCCTAAAGGTACAATCTAGGTAGTAGGGTTTTGAAAAGGAACCCAAAACCTTCTACAAAAGAAACTAAGAGGGTTTTTCCTGGCTCCCTCAACTAACAAAACAATCTAGGAAACTGGGTTTTGACTAGGCACCAAGAACCAACTACAAAGAACTCCATGAGGGTTTTGAGAGGATCCCTCAACCAGAAACATGAACAAAAGAAACCAAAACTCTCCCTCACAATAGGAGAAATGGCCACCTCATTAGGACAAGGAGAGTTGACACCTGCCTATATAATCCGTTCTCAACCATGAAGAACAATAAAAAAATGCTCCCTCACACCTACTCTCCACCTCAATATGAGAAAGTGCCCCATTAATATAACAAGGAGAGCTAATTGAATTCCAAAATATTCCTTTCTAACCCAAAACTCAAGAAAAATCTTCACCTCCATAGGAGAGAAAATCACCACTAATAGATCTCTAAGATAATGGGGGAGAGGAGCATGAAAATCCCTTACCCAGGATAAAACAAAGAGATAAAAAGGGACTTCTCACACCAAAAGTCGAGGACACATGCTGACATAACCAAAGACTCCTATAACCATTCAAGGCCCTACTCCTATCACCCAATGGGGACAAACACCATATGTCTGCTTTGGACAACAAAGGAAAGTAGGAAGAAAATAATTGGAAGGAAAAAGATGCTACCGTTGTCCACAATGTTGCAATATATCTCAAACTCTGCAGGGATAACAACATATCAGTCCCGTTTGCACTAAGCCCTAACTTTCTCCAAACCACAACCAAACCCCAAACTCACACAAATGGGGAAAATGATGCAAAGCATCATGAAAAACCCTTCAAGAACCCCAAATCAACATGGATTTCCAATCTCAACACAACATCTTCACTTGTATTAGAGGCATAATCTGATCATAATCATCATTCTACAGTCTAAAACAATATTAATATCAACCAACCAATCCAATATCAAATCCATCATATCATTTTATAACCCTTTGAACATTAATCAAGACCAAAACAATGCATTATGTTGTCCCAATTAATGACAGTTTGATATACCCATACTCAGTTATTAATAACTTTCAAACCCAAGAATATTTGGAAGATCCCTTCAGTGAGGCTGTAGAAAAATAGGTTTTTAAAACCATATCAAAAATTGATAAGAATCTAACAGTGGAGTTATGAGTTATGGTCTTTGCACCGAGACCATTTTGACTGTTATAGAAAAGACAAGAAATTTGCATTCCCAATCTGCCTAGGGCATCAAATATCTCATGAAATACTTAACCAATCACATTTAAAATGAATTAATTTTAAATATAATTCAACCCTATATCAAACACCAAATTTACAACAATTTCCAATGGTGCAATCAAAATATTTTAGTGAAACTCTCCACAAACCCCAATTTGGAGGGTTTTTTGACAGT
This sequence comes from Cryptomeria japonica, assembly GCF_030272615.1. NCBI lineage: Eukaryota > Viridiplantae > Streptophyta > Pinopsida > Cupressales > Cupressaceae > Cryptomeria > Cryptomeria japonica. The sequence continues at coordinate 69,667,113 of NC_081411.1, read as the reverse complement.
TTTCACCAAATCTTGCACAACTTGCTTCAAACTGATTGAAATTAAATGAAACCAAAGGAAAAAAAAATTTAACTCATGCCATTATCATATTAAATAAATTTCCAATGGATACAAATGATTTTTCATAAAGAAAAATGTGAATGATCAGACTGCAATACCCAGAAAACAATGTGGAGTGTGTAAAAATTTCAAATGTTATTCATTTCCTTCCTCCAATCTTACACACACCCATTGGATTCAACCAAATGATGGTTTTTATAACCAAAACACATTTATATGATAGTTAAAACTACCCAAGACCAATTACATCCTTGGTTTGCAACTTTATAATGCAATTTGTGCTTAACACAATTGACAATTTTGACATTTTGATAAATATGACCCCTAATCTTTGCTTGTGCACTTGAAATACATTTAGATGGACTCAAAATTTTTTTTTACATCCTATTTACCCTTCCATGGGAATATTTTCACAATGTGACCTCCCAGACCATATTAGGACTCAAATACACATCTTGAGCAAATGTCTTACAATGCTTCACAAAATGACTCAAAATACATTAAAATGACCATATAAACTCAAATATGAGTGAAATGATTCATGGCATGATATTTAACCTCCTGGTGTATGTTTGGGTTAGGTGCTCCTGCACTAGAAAAGCATTGAGTATAGGCCAAAGAGGGAATTTCTGCCCCCGTATTGCCTACATCACCATCTTCCTCCCCTTCACCTAAGTCTTCACTCATCGAAACCCCATCTCTCTTTCTACTGCCCATGTACATATTCCCATTCATCTTCTCTTATTTTTCATGGAAATGTAATATAAATTTGGTTGGAAAATTTCCTAAAAGCAAGAAAAATCAGTTAAAATTTTGATGAATATTTATCTTTGTCTCCAAATATTAAATATTTTTTGGTGAAACAAACATTTAATATAAACCAAATGAAAATTATTTAGTTTAACTTGGTGAATTACTCTTCAATTAAAACAAGTTAAATAATTTTACTGGTGAATTGTATTAATTATTTTTTTAATTAGTAAAATATAATTTTATTAATATTGAAAAAAAAGGTACATAGTAGATATTACATTCTAGGCTCACCAAAATCCCCATTAACAATAATGGAATCCTCGGCTTCCCCAGACAAAAAGACAAAATAGTCAAAGAAGAAAATGGTGACATGTCCATATTATCTGAGTATATAGAAATATAAAATGACAAAAATAGAAGTAGAAGGAGAATTCATTCTCCAAACAAGTCAATCCTATCCTACATAAGCTATGCAAAGAAAACAAAAACCAATCAAAATTATCCACCACCTCTAGTGTCTACATCTTTTGTAGGAAATCATGACCCACTGTACCCCAATGATAGTGGCAACCACGTGCTTTTTTGTTCAAACCCAGAATAAATGGTTCACGAATGACCAACTCAATTCCCTTGTCTAGTTTGTGGACGTCATTTTCCCACAAGATACTTACACCAATTTCTACCCAAATCGCCACATCCAAATCATCCACTATAAAATCCCCATCAAACACCTCTCATAATAGAAGGAAAACATCAACATTTCTAACCCCCAAATCTAGAAGCGAAGCCAGAAATCTGGAAGAAATGTATGAGTTTACTTGGTAGTGATTCTCATCGACCAAAAAATCATGTTGAAGAACAATTTTTGTGATTTCCAATTCCAATTATCTAATGAAAGGAATGTGGTGACCTTTCATAGTGCACTTTATTCTTAAGATTGAAATTATACCCAAGAAAGCCATTTGATTTCTTTTCATCTCAACCTAATAGCATTGTCCATGATAGGCAACCACCAATTCCACACTAAGGTCAACAATATTTTTCAAAAATATTGAGTGAGAATATGACACAACACCATAGAATATAAAAGTCTCCACACGAGTGGCCAACTACCCATCTAAAATTATTATTGTCATGTAGATGCTAGCTAAGTAGTAAGAAACATCCTCCTTAGGCCACGCCAATCTCACCATACCCATTCAAAAAATGAATAAAAAATGTGAGCAGATGTGAAATATTAAATATATAAATTCCTTTTTAATGACATTAAATAATAATAATTCATCATTATTCCACTCGTTATATAATAAAACAATGACACTTGTACAAATTTTCTTTTGTTAGATCTTAGGTTCTTAATGAACCTTCATCATTGATATTTAATGATCTAACGGTCGACATGACTCCTACTTTCGATTCTACAAAAAACTTTATAGTACTAATATAATTTGTTCTTTTTTCCCATTTTGTTGATAAAAGAAAAAAAACAAATAATAATGGAAAATATGTTATTGTTTTATAAATATATATAAAATCTTCAATTTTTGCTGATTTTTCTATATGAAAAATTTCATTTGGAAAAATAGAATTTTTATAATTAAATATGTAAATTCCTTTTTAATGAAAATAACTAATAATAACTCATCACTATACACTTGTAATACAATAAAAAAAATATTTTTGTCTCAATTCGAGTCATGCTTTGAACAAATTTTGTTTTGTCAAACCTTAGTCTTGGAATTGAACGTTTGTTATTAATATTTGATGATCTAATAGTGAATGTGATTCGTAGTCTATGAAATATTTTTAGTACAAAATATAAATATAGATTAACTAATCACTATCAATTGAGGAACCACAAGGGATCATTATACCCAATAGAAAAGGTATGATTTGGACACATGAAAAATCAAATATCATATCATTTTTTCACACATTTAAATTTACTAGTCAATATGTGATACAAGTGATAAGACCAACTCACTTCCAAAGCATACGAAGGGACCTATGGAAAGAGTCAAATAGAAGTAGTATTAGGTATTAAAAATGTTATCAAAAATTTAAAAGAAAGGATGGAAAGATAATAATGGACATTATCACATGTTGCCAGATTGGGATGGTTGATAGGATGCTGAGTGCGGGGCAATTGAGGTGGCCTATGGAAATACTCATTCCTTAACCTATAAAGAGCTCCCATCATTAATCAATATGTGAAAATCAAGCCAAAGCATCAATATAAATCTCTACAAGGATTTTTAGTAGAAGTGCCAAGATAGTTTCCTCATCTAGTCACTTAAGTAATGACTAATTTCTATTGCAATAGTGTGGCAACCGATCCCAAGTGATAGTTTTTCAAACACTGTAACCATTGTATTTATGATAATGATCATGTGAGTACCATATCTATAAAGAATGTCTAATGCAGAGGTTGCATACAAAAGGAGAATGCATACTTGTCCTATAACAATTTAATATGGACATACATATTTAATTATTCTCAATAATAGAAAATGGCATTACACTTGAATATGGGAAAATATAGAACACCCATTAATATCATTTATACATATAAAAAACCATCTATAGTTGAATAATAAGATATACTTTTAGGAAACATAACATAAATTTAATTAGAATATTATTTATTCATTATTTTTTTAAATTAATTTAATAATAATTAAACATAATTATATAAAATCATGCAAATATAAAAACTATCTAATATTAAAATTATTCAGGTGACACCCATCCCTCCAAATTAAAAGATTATAAAATTAGAACACACAGAAAACAAAGTTGAGAAGAAGAAGAAGAAGACTACATATTAATTCATAGAAGTTTAGAATTGATATTGAAAACTTAATATATATTAGAATAACATCGAATTATCTTATAAACAATTCCTTTCCTAAAAATACGAGAAAAAAGGGAAAACCTAAAACTTAAAGCTAATAACTAAGTTTATCAAAGTAGTTTGTCATAGTAGTTTGCAAACTATTGTTTTACAAAAAACTTTTTTAAAAAAGTTTTAGTCAGTGTGTAGATAACAGTGTTTCCAATGATTTGTTAAAAAAAAAAATTGTATGATTCTCAATCAATCATTTTTATTTTTATACACACAGCCTCGACCATCAGCCAAGTATCACTCAATCCTACTCCTATTCATCATCAACATTGTCATATTATAGCATCTTCCTCATTTCTCTCACTTTATTTGCCTACCTGATGGCCAGGCAATTCTTTGGATAGTCGGCATGAGGTTCAGACCTTGCAACTTTTTCCACATTCTGGTCATCTTTTGCAACCTGTTCCTCCCTACATCCAAGTTGCAATACACCCACTATCTCCACAAAGTTATCATCATTAATTTCCTCCTCCTCCATGAAACCCTGAGTGTTTAGGTAATCCCACTCCCCCTCTGGACTTCTGGGTTCTTTAATTTTGGCTACAGGAAACAAGAGATTGATGCTTCTATCTATCTCTCCCCAATGAGCAACTAGAATGGCAGGCTCCAAACTTCTCACAATTGGGAACTTCCAAAGCTCAACTCTACCATCCTTGCCAATATAATACTTTTGAACACCATATGGGTCAATTTTTTATCCCATTCCTTTGACGTACCCATGTAAATCAGCATTACTAGGAAAAATGCTAGAATGCCTAAATTAAGTCTATATCTATGGTTTTCCAGGATAAATTCTCAACCCAACACCTTCTTTATAGCATGTGTGATATACTCATGACTGTTCGCCAACATAATCCCCTAGTATTTATCAATTATTTTGCCTTCATATCCTTTAGAAGAATGGGTGTTTCCATTGTTGATCTCCAAATTACAAGCCTAATTTTCTTAAACTATTATATTTCCCCTTCACTGCCTTTCTATAAGAATCTAGAAATATTAATTGCATGATCCCATCATCTCAGTTCTACCACTTTGTATGCCTTGTGGCATGCATAAAAAAGCATTCCCCTTCCTTGGCATTAATTATTTTGTCCTTTAAAAGAACCCATATGCCTCTTGAGTCTTAACACCCAAGATAAACATTTATGTTTTATTTTTGAAACTTGCCAACCTGTCTATCCAATTCCTTTTGCTATTGCATCTAGGCACTAATCATTCTTTTCCACATCAAATTTATACTAAATACATGTGAAATAAAATATTTATTATTTTTGTTGAATTTCTAAAATGAAAAATAAATTTTCCATCAAAGTTTAATTATTATTTTATATGATACTTAATTATTTAGAAACCAACACATCAACAACCTCATTCTCCTCATGTTGCATGTGTGACACACTGATCTCATTTACTTCCATAAGCACTTGGTTTATTAAAATTAAACACTTGTTCAACTAATAATAATTCCTTGCAATGTATTCGCAATACAATAGAAATTTGACACTTGCTTCAATTTTGGTCATGCATTATAAAAATTTTGTTCTCTCAAATCTTAGGCTACAATTTAACTTTCATCATTGATATTTGATGATCTAACACTGGATGTGATTCGATCATTGATTTCGTATAGCGATTCCTTGATAAATTCAGTTGTAACTTGAGGATATTCTACCATTTTCATGATTGACCTCATGAGTTAGCCATCAATTTGACTAATTTAAGCCTTTCTATCTTATTGTGCATCTTCCCTAAGATCAACTGTCTAGATCATGTGATTGTGCAGTTTGTTCAAAGTGCTCATTCACCTTAACTCCATGGTCCTTCCTACACACATGGTACATGGAGCTCACTAAAGTCTGACTCTACTCACATGGACCATTAGGATCTTGGCACATTCGAGGGCGTCTAACATACAAGAGATGTAGGCCTGATCTATCTATCTCAAAATTCATAGTATTAAGAATCTATATCTTGTGTATTGAAGGGTCCAAATCATCACGTAGTTGCATGATTAGCTCAATTTAGTCACCTAGTCTAACTCTACACCCCCACCTACCGATATGGCATATGGTCCCCATCAAGGATGAAAATGTATAGTTTGATCAATAAATGTGACATAAAGGATGCCATGTACCATGGTGAGGATGTTGGTTCAACTTACTTACCTCCAAATTGTGACAACAAGTAGATTCCTTCCAAAAAATTGATGGCCAGAATCTTTCCTTGATGGAGCTAACTCTATAGCTCTGAAAAGGTATAACAAGTGATGGAAATTTAAAAATAATAAAAGAATATATGTTCTTTTATCCCATTTTTAGCTGCCTGACAAATATTTTGTTGTTGAGGCTGCAATGATTGAATACGAATTTCACTGGCAAGTTCCTGCCTTCAAACCTTCATACATGCCTAGAGTAAATGTGCTCTATTTCCTCTTGCAATCCAAATTTTTTGGGTTATATTGACTTCATCCCATTTTCATTTTGTATTTGCTACACTCTAAAATTATTTAAATACCATTTGTAATTCTATGCTACTATCATTAGGGTTTATGTTTTAGGGTTTGTCACACAAGTTATAGTTATATTTTTCATATTAATTATTTTGCTCTCTCTATTTGTGCTCCATTTTCACAATCTATTCTTGTTATCCAAAGTTGTAGAGAAGATTTTTTTGAATTATTTTCCCAAACCCTGACCAGTGTCTATTTTGAAATATGTTAGTTTACATTTTAGGTATCTTATGTATCCCATTAATTCATTCTAGGGTTTTCGATACAAGGTATAGTTTAACTTATTGTATTAATTTCTCTAGTCTCTTTGTGCAAGTTTCAAATTTATGAGATAACTTGATTATCTAGGATTGTAGAGGGATTGATTCTAAATTTTATTTTGAAACCCTGGCTATTGTGTATTTTTATTTACACAAACCCTAACTCTGATAATGGTTTAATCATCTATCTTAGGTAAGAGAAATTTCACAGAGGAAATAATTGCACAACTTCCTAGGTCTACAAAACACATGAGAAGTCTAAGAGAGGGGCTAGGTCTGATGAATTCATAATTGATCATTTTGCTAGATACAGGGATGCTCTAATCCCACCATGGGGTTTTAGCCTTTGAAGAAGAGGTTACAATAATAAGAAGGAACATGTCTTTGTATGTAACATGGGGACTTATAATATTGCAAGGATAGTGGTTCCAAATGTGTATATAAACATCGAATTGGTTACAATTATTGCCAACAATTAAAGGCTATCAATCAAAAGAAGTTGGAGAGAGAATATAAGAATCATGAAAGGTTATATAGGGATAATATTGCCACATTCCAACCTCTAAACTTGAGAAGATATCAAAATCAATTAACTTCAAAAGAGTTTTCCCCCTATAGTACTAATTTATTTATTGGATACTTCACAAACACATACTATGATTTGCGCCAAGTATGTGCTACATATGCTTGAAGCATGATCTTAAATTTGACATTGGTACTGTGTATGGACACTCAATATAGAGATATAAATAGACCTTTTGAATATGATACTCTAGTGGTTGAGGGTCTTTAGAATGCTCTCTATGAATTCAAGAAGCAAAAGTCAATCAACTTTAGATATTATTCTTTATTGATGCATATTTTATTGTACAAGAGTCTTAAGCTCTTGCATTCTGACCTTCATGTTACTCTTGTTTGTAAAAGGTGGATTACTTCCAATCCAAGAATGGACTTATATTGGGGATATGCATATGAATGAGTCCAATTATCTTTCTATTGAAAATTATTTTGTTAGAAAGTCGCTAAGAATTATTCAAGGAGATGTAAGATGGGGTCTAAGAAAGGAAGTAAGGAACATTTTGTGGCCTAAGGGTCCTACACCCAAATTGGAAATCTATGATAATTTAGAATCATGGTTATAATTTAAGAAGCATACTATTAATAGGGTTTTTGGCAACCCTGTTACTCCTAGCCTTTTTCCTATTACTATCTAAGGTAGAGTTGCTTTCTTGGAGGTTATGTATTAGTTAGAAAAATAAAAGAAGTCCTTAGTTAGAGGGACTCATAAGAAAGTCTCATTTCTCGCATCACAAGTTGTGGAAGGGATGTACCATTCTACAAATCGGAAAGAATATGTCATTTAAGATTTATGCTAAATAAGTATAACCTTCTGTGGGTTGAATATAGATATTATGAGAAAGATATCATCAAGAATGCTACAACTTACAATGATGTGCTCAAAAGGAAAGAAAGATGGCACAAAATTAAGTATGAAGAACTTAAGAAAAAAAAGAAAGATAGCACATAATATCCAATGTGGCAAATGAAAATTATTCCTAAGGCCAAAATGAGAGACATTTTTTATATCTATCCAAATGTGGATAGACTTCCTTTTCATCATGTAAGGACTAGGTTGATATTTGAACCACAAGTTCAGGAAGTGGAGGAGGAAACACCTCATTCTCCCCAATCTATTGGTTCCCCTATCAACTCTTCTTCCCCTCAATCTTTTTCCCTAGATGGCTATGATGAGCCTCCATCTCCTTCTTTTCTTGCTCAAATTTCATCACCAGTGTCCCAAGAGCCTCAACCATCATAGATGATACTTGCAGAAGCTACAGTAAAGAGACCAATGGTTGCATCTTCCTACTCTAGTAGGAAACCATATTAAGTTCTAAAGAGTCCTAGAGCTATGACTCCTTTACACAAATTATCTCTGGGTCGAGACTTTCCACTTCAGTCCTATGAGGCCTTTGATTTTTAAGGAGAGACACATTTTCCTCTACATAAATTTGACACTAGATTGGGTGTAATAATTAAAGACCATTCACAAGAGTGGGACCTTGATTCTTTCAAGATTAGAGGTGATCTCTGTGATGATATAAGATTGAATTCTTGTGATTAGTTCACAAATGATGATGAATTCAACAACACAAAGATAATTCTAGTAGCTTGTAATAAGGAACATGGTGAATGAATTGGAAAGAAGACGACTTAGGCTTCATAGTTGTAGGGATGATGAAAGACATAATGAAGGATAAGCTGCTAAGGGTAGGTAAGGAGTAGCTAGAAAACCATGACCCTTGAAATGGGAAGATAGATTACAAAGAAAAGTGGTGTGCTTCTTCTTGAGGGGTGGGGTATATCCTTTATACTCGAATTCAATACCTTGAGGAGCAGTCATGATATTAATTTGGACATAATGGATCTAGAATAGTGGAATACAATGTTCTCTAGAGCAATTTTTATGATCTCCTAGATTAATTGGTGATCTAGTTTATGCAACTGGTTACAAAAAGACCAACCTTGAGCCATGAAATGGATCAATTGTTTATAATTTTAATTGGATAAATAGTAGCTGATACTACTACCATAGAGGCCATAGGTATGACCTTGAATGTACCAAAAATTTCCCATAAGGTGCAATGAAGGCAGATGAGGAAGTCGACATGACTTGAGGGATAGGGTGAAATCATTAAAAGAACAATTATATTTAAGGCTAAAACGTGCAATCCTCCAACCATGCTAGAGTATTCCTTAGAAGATCAGGTCACACTAGGAAGAGACCTAGCTTAGGCTAGGTTATATATGTTAAGGACGAGTAATGAATTTGACATGTTGAAGATGGATACCTCAAGGATAGAGAAAAGGGCCATTACATAGATGACTCGATCCTTTCTTGAGATAGAGTTAAACATAATTTTGGATCATATAGATGCTATGTGGGATGAGAACAAAGGGTTGTTGGGGTTTTCTCAGGAGCACTTGAAATGGGAAAGGTTGCTTTCCTAGTCTCTATTCCATATGAGAAAGGCAATTGCAGTACTTGAGATTTCTCTAATTAAACCTCTTCCTCACCATTTGTATGATGTCATGGTATAGTCTAGGTAGGAGTTTAAGGTGATGAAACAAGGCTTCACGATCCACAAGATTTATACACATAAAATAAAGGTTGAAATTATATGTTTTTAGCATTTGGTTACATTCCATATGCCAATCTTGTTTTGAAAAGAAAGGAGAAGGTTGGATGGAAGAAAGGTGTTCAAACATAGATTGGGAAAACACCATACCTAATATTAATAGACATCTTTGTAGACGAGAGGTAGATGTTGAAGAAGTTGGAATTATACATGGATGCATTATTTGTTGGTATTATAGATGTCTTCATCATGTGTTGCATTGGTTTTGTCATTGATGCCAACTATTGTCTTTATGGAGGTCTACATTGTTGATTTGACACTCTGGTTATATTGGTTTATTTTTAAACTGACACATTGTGGTCCTAACATGGATATTGGCTTATGCACAGTGATCGATATATGTTTCACCTGTAGCTCCAAAAGTTGATGATGACTTGTTATCATCTGTAGATCATTTGGTTGTGTTGAAGACATGGATTGGATGTTTATATTTGGTTATTTTCTTATTGGTCTGATCGGTTTCACATATTTTCCTTAATCGATAGATAGGTTTAGGTTATGGACCGGTACAAGATATCATGTTCCAGATCAGCATGACACATTTTGGAAATGGTTTATTGACTGAATAATGTGTAAATGTATTGAGGCCAACATATTGTATTGCATCAAGACTTATTTGATAAATGTAATATATTTGGTGAGCCAACCTCATGATTAGGTCTTAAGGTTTTGTATAAGTAATTTTAAGATTATTTGAAGATCATTATGAGTGTGTGAATATTGAAGATCATTATGAAGAGTGAAAAATAAGCAGATCCTTGTGCGAATGACACAGATATTATCTAAAGGTTGAAGAAAAGGTTATGAAGGTATTTGGTACTCATGGTCATAGCTTAAACTAGTACTGAATCCTGTATTGAGATGCTATACTGAAGCAGTACATTGTTATTGGATTTAACCATCCAATTCTAGTCAGTGTGACTCCTATGTTGTGACTGAGCAGTGAGCTCTAGGCGGTTGGCCTTTTTGCATGTGCAAACCCCATTATTATATTCACTTACTATCTGCAGTAGTATCATCTGATTGTGGGTAAGGTATCCCACCATATTTTTTCCCCTTATATGGTTTACATGTCAAAATCTTTGTGTCATGTGATGTTGATGTTGTTTTGGTTTCTATTTCATGCATTAAGTTGTACCGGTAACACTATAACTGTTAATCTATTTTATCAGGTATTGCGTTTTAAGTTGGAGTAATTTGTTTTGGGTTATAATTTATTAACAACTAATTCACCCCCCCCTCTCAGTTATCCTTCCCTGTTCTTAACAATTGGTAATAAAGCCTAGTCCTCTTTTTGCAGAAGTCTAATAGCTTGAGGAGATCTTATGGTAGCAAATATTTTCAAGAAGGATAGTCCTAAAATTGATGGAACTATGGCATATGGAAGATCAGAATGGAAACACATCTAAACTACATTGGAAGAGATATATAAGATGTTACAAAGAATGGCTATGTTGGTCGCACAATGAATAACCCTCATCCACCAACATTGGCTAAAGACTTGGAGAATGATTGAAAAGCAAGAGAAGCACTTCTAAGCGCATTACCAGATCAGCAAATCATGGGATTATCAGATAGGTCTACTGCAAAAGCTATTTAGGATAAAATAGAAATATTGAATGAAGGAGATACCACTGTCAAAATTGCAAAATTGGAATGTTGCCGGGTCAGGTATGAAAATCTAAAAATGGAAGAGGATGAAAGAATTTCTGCATTTATGGAAAGAGTTAATGAAATTGTATTATGAATACAATGTTGTGGAGGATCTTTAAGTGAAGATGAAATTGTTTCTAAAGTTTTAAGAGATTTTCCACCAACCTACAAAATGAAAGTGACAACTATTAATGAGTTGAGAACAATGCCTAATACATAATTTTCTAGAGATACTTTGGTTGGAAAACTTTCAGCATTCGAGCTTGAAGAATTTGATCTTGTTGCTACAATCAAAACTGATATAGCCTTCAAAGCATCATCATCATCATCATCATCATCTGACAAATTTGATTGGAAAGCACTTTATGTAAAAGAACTTCAAGATATCAGGAGAGAAAATGAAGAACTTGAAGAACTTGAAGCACTATTTACAAGGAATATGCCTAAAGGTCTAGTAGGAAGTAAGTATGAAGGTAAAGCACCTTTCAAATGTTTTAACTACAATAAAGTTTGTCATATGGCATCTAAGTGTCCTAAGACTAAGAGAAGAAGAAAAAAAACATATAATACTTATCCTGAATATCAGAGATACAGATTTAAGAAAATCAAAGATAAGCCATGTTACTATGTAGATAAAGGTGTTACAAATGACTCTAATGAAGATCCAGTAGATAGTGGATGGACATTTGTTGCATTAAAAGAAGATCAACTGATACCTATTGTCAAACCAATAGAGTAGGCATTAGCAGCAAAAATTGAAGAAAGAGATGAATGGATAATTGATAGTGGATGCTTGCATCATATGATTAGTGATAAAAGCAATTTTTTATCATTACAAGAAATTCATGGAGGTCTAGTAAAATTTGGAGATGACAAAGCTTGGTTAATCAAAGGAAGAGGCACTATATCTCTGGATGGTAAGCACAATACTGATAATGTTTATTATCTTGAAGGTTTAAAGCATAATCTTTTGAGTGTTGGTCAGTTAGTGGTGATAGTTCTGATACTTGATGTAAAGAGCTGATGCCAATAGCTAACAAGATGAGAAGGGGAAGGGTGAATCATACAAACTTTAACTTCCATAAAATCAATAGATTCAACCTCGGTAATATATACTTCAGCAATATAACCAGAAACTGCTAAACATGCAAACTCATAAACATATAATCATCATAAAACTCATAACACCAAATTTAATGTGGAAACCCAAATAGGGAAAAACCACTAAGAAATATACTCTTCTAGAGTATGCTCAGTTAAAAGCAAATCTTGTTAATGATTACAAACACATTGCTAGATGTGACCCAATTAAGGGATTTCCCTCAAATCTATTAGGATCTTCACTTTGTTAGAAGTGACCTTGTGAAAGGATTTCAAACACTCATTTAGAATGATACTTTGCTAGAGGGTTTACAAATAATACTATTAAGTCCACTCGGTTAAGAGATTTCTCTATTATTCAAAATAAACAACAATAGTAAATATATCTACAACTTCACATCTAAAATGCTAAAGCAGATTCTTATTTGCTCAAAATAATCTTGTCATAAGACTTATGTAGTCTTCTAATGGGCTCCTTACTCTGTTATTCAAATAGGTATCCAAGCTTCTGTGCTCGGTAGTCACTATGTAACATCCATGTGCTTACACTTGCTTGCATGCATTGTTCATCAATGATTTCTTATTTATAAACAATTCTCACTGATTAATCTCTTTGATCACATTTCCCATGATCAATCTTAGCCATCAGATTTTCAATCTTGACTAGGTTCAATGCATCTTTTGATCTAAAAATGTTTTACCTTGTCTCAGGACTTGTAGTCCTTTCTTGGAATTTGCACAAGGTTATTGTAGTTCAATCTGCGTTGTAGATCTTCCTGCTGATCTTTCTTTGCCATAGATCCTTTAACAAACTTTATGTGCAGCATTCCAATCATTTATACATATCCAGCTCATCATTGTCCTTCATTAAATAATGCTTGTATTCATCCAATGTGCTCTATCATAACTCATTTGCAACTTGGTAAATACTAAACATTACTTGGTAGATATTCCGCCTTCATTAACCGATATCGATAACCTTAGGGTTTACCAACTAGGTTCCTTAGGGTTTACCGACTAGGTTCTTTGTTTGGTGACATAGTATAGTATTAACCTTACAATCAACAACATATGTAGTATATCAAAACAATCTAAACATCATGATCTCATCATTTTCTAACTTGGTAATAGTTGCCCATTGAATAACTTATTCCCCTTATTCATATTCTTTCTGTGTCACTTACCGACCACTTAATTCTCTTCAAATCAATCTCCTCAAGATATGGCGACATCATACTAAATCAAAAAATCAATTTCTTGACACCAATGACAAAATAATGTTATAAAGATAGTTATCATCCTTTTTCAGTTATATCAAATAGTCTTCAACAACCTTCTCAATATCCTTAATGAATATTAACAATCTGTCTTTTTGCTGAAAATGCAAAAAATCTCCCCCTTTGGCATTGATGACAAAACCAACAATTAAATGGTAATACCAATAAGATATCCAAATTGATTCGGATTCAGATTGCTGTTAGAATTCTTCTGTTATCCTTGAGTTGTAGACTTCTTCTAAAAGTCTTCTGCCCCTGTCATTAGTCTTCTGTGATCTTCTTCATTTAGGATTATTACCATTTAGTCTTCTCCCCCTTTGACAACAATGCCAAAAAGTAAAAGAACTAAAACATGATTTCTTCCTCTATGAAGTGATTTGCCTTGTGATGTATCATCTTAGTCTTGGTCAAAGCAACTTGTCTCTATTCATTATTTCCTACACAACTTTAGGTGACCTCCTAAAGTGTAAATCAACATCAATCCACACATAATATTCTATAGATTCATCGAATTTATGCTTTCACTGAACTTGGTCAGTGAGTAGAAGATAGGGGTAGGACCCCTAACTTGCTTCTGAGATACTCAAAAGTGTCCCTTGGCAGTGGCTTTGTGAACATGTCTGCAATTTACTCCTTTGAACTGATATATTCCAACACAACTTTCTTCTCTTGAGCTTCTTCTCTAAGATAATGATACTTTATAGCTATATGCTTTGTCTTAGAGTGCATCACTAGATTCTTTGAAATTTTAATGGCACTAGTATTATCATAGAATATAGTTACTAGCTCAGTAACTTTTTCATTTATACCTTCCAATAGTTGTTTGATCCATGCTATGTTTGTGCAATTCAATATTGTAGCAACATATTCAGCTTCTACTATTGACTGTGAAATACATTCTTGTTTCTTGCTAAGCCAACTTACTAGTCTTTCTCCTATAAAGAAAGCTCCACCACTTGTGCTTTTCCTGTCATCAATGTTGCCTGCCCAATCAGCATCAGTATAAAATTTTATATCAGAATCATTCCTCTTTTCATATAGTAAGACATAATCTTCAGTGCCTCTCAGATATCTGAAAATTCTCTTGATTGTTGTCATATGGGTTTCCTTGGGATCTACAGAGAATCTTGCAACAATACCTACTGCATGTGCTATATCCGGTCTACTATGCACAACATATTGCAACTTCCCAATCATAGATCGGTAAAGTGTCTCATGAACGGATGCAGATTCATCATTCTTTGATAATTTACAGTTAGTAGTCATAAGAGTACTTACTAGTTTAGAATCCTCCATTCCAAATTTCTTCAAGATTTCCTTTATGTACTTGGATTGAGTAATAAAAAAGTCATCTTTCATTTGCAATATCTATAAACCTATAAAGTACTTTATCTCATAGATTAATGACATCTCAAATTCTTTGCTCATTTCATTCCCAAAGTTCTTGCATAAGGAGTCATTACCACAAAAAATGATATCATCAACAAATATGGCTGAGATCAGTATACCATTGTTTTCATCATTCTTCATGTACATGTTGTTGTTTTCACTAGTCCTCAAAAAACCAATCTTGATTAAGTAAGAGTGTAATCTCTCATACCATGCTCTAGGTGCTTGCTTCATACCATATAAAGCTTTGTTTAGTTTACATACCTGATCTTTATTCTTGTCTTCAACAAATCCTTCAGGTTGTTCAATGTAAACTTCTTCTTCTAGTGTACCATTCAAAAATGCAGATTTACCATCCATTTGATAAACCTTGAAATTTTTGAAAGCAGCACATGCCAACAATGTTCTTACTTCCTCAAGTCTAGCCAAAGGTGCAAAGGTCTCACCATAATCTATTCCTTCTTCTTGAGCATAACCTTTGCAAACTAGTCTTGCTTTGTTACGAATGACCTCACCTTTTTCATTTAGCTTGTTTCTGAAAATCCACTTTGTACCGATTAAATTTTTGTCCTTTCATCTTGGAATCAGTGTCCATGTGTTATTCTTCTTGATTTGATCAATCTCTTCTATCATAGCATTTACCCAATCTTCATTGTTAAATGCCTCTTTTACTATTCTTGGTTCAAATTCAGAAATCAGACATGTGTTCTGTCCCAGTTTGTTCCTTGTCATCACTGGATCATCCTTATCTCCTATATTCTGAGTTGATGCTCGGTACCCTCTTTTCTATCATCAGGGTTCTGGCACAATCCACAATTGATCTGTTTCTTCTCTTGGCTATCCCATTTTGTTGAGGTGTTCTTGGTGCAGACACTTGCCTTTTTATACCATGATCATTGCAGAATAAGTTAAATTCATCAGAAGTGAACTCGCCTCCTCTATTAGATCTAAGACATTTTTGTTGTCTTCCTATTTCATTTTCAACTCTTGCCTTGTACCATTTGAACATTTGAAAAGCTTTTGATTTTTCTTTTAAAAACATGACTGACACCATCCTTGAGTAATCATCCACAAATAATATGAAATACTTATCACCATAATAACTTTGAACTTTCACACGACCACAAAGATCAGTATGTATTAGATCTAAAATTCCTTTAGAAGTGTAGGACTTACTTGTAAAGCTTGATCTTGTCATCTTACCCATCTGGCATCCTCAGCATATAACATTCTCAGGTTTTTCAAAACTTGGTAGACCTCTTACTCGGTGCTTCTTATTTATTTTGATCAAATTATCAAAATTTACATGATGAAACCTTTTATACCATTACCAGGTATCATCTATCTTTGCATAAAGACACTTGTTCTGAGTTGAGTCAAGATGAAATGTTTTTCCTTTTGTTTGTGTCCTGATAGCAGCTAACTTTCCATGCTTGTCATGAACTTTGACAATTCCTTTCTGAAATTCTATTCGATAACCTGTATTGTTTAGCTATGCTACACTCAACAAATTGTATTTCAATCCTTTAACCCAAAACACATCATCACATTTAGCATTGTCAAGAAGTGTTATAGATCCTTTACCTTTCACTGGACATGGTGCGTCATTACCAAATCTTACATAGCCTCCATCATAGTCTTCTAATTTAACAAACTTGTGTTTATCACCTGTCATGTGATGTGAGCATCCACTGTCTATGATCCAAGAATCATTATTATTTATGTGAGATACTAGGGCTTTCTCTTCATACCTTTCTTCATTAGATCCATCTTTAATAGCCACATAAACAACTTCCTCAGTATCAGTTTCATCAGATTTGTCATCGTTGGATTCTTCATCAGCTATTAAGCATGTCTTTCTATCTTTCCTTTTGAAGTCTTGATGTCCTCTATATTGGTTGTCTTTCTGTCTATCTTCTCGGTAATCTCTCTTTTCACTAGATTCTCTATCAGGATAGTTAGAAGCCATATGTCCTATTTTATCACAATTGAAGCATTTCAAAGGTAGCTTTCCTTTATACTCACCTTTGCCTCTTGGTAACCTTCTAGCTAATAATGCTTCAAACTCTTCTTGATTCTTGATTTCCTCATATAGTTTGTGCACTTTTTCCATGTTCTTGCGAAATCTTTCACTTGCTCCACTGTGATCCCCTTTAGAGTACTTACTCATTCTATCATTGTAATCATCAGATTCATCAAGATGAAAAGAACTGAATGCAGATTCAACTTTATTTACTGAAGACCCACTGTTATCAAAATTACTTAACTCAAATGCATATAGCTTACTAATAGTAGCATCCAAAGAAACTGGAATGTTAGGTATAGACCTTAATTTATTGATTGCAAAGACTCGAATAGCATAAGCTGGTAGAAGGGTTCTCAACAACCTACTCGTTATATCCTTTTCTTCAATAGTTCCTCCTGCTCCTTTAATTTGATTTACAGTCTTCTTTAGCATTGTACTATATTGGGTTATGTTCTCACCTTCATTCATTCTCATGGATTCAAGTTGTCCTCTTAGACCCATCTAATTTTGCTCTTTGAACATGTTCATCACTACCATAAACACATATGAGCTTAGTCCACATTGCTTTTGCATTATTACAGCCTTCTAGGTCATTAAACTCTGAGTCTGTCAATGCTATTTTTATTTCAATCATTGCTTAAATATGTTCTTGCTTTGCCTTTATCTCTTCCAATGTCATTGGATTGGTGCTTGGTGTAGTGCAATCATTCTCCAGATAATATGTTGCATATTCTCCAATTCTTGATAGATGCAGCTTCATCCTTTTCTACCATGTGGAGAAACTTAACTTGTTTAGCTTTGGTGCATCTCTTTTATACATCTTCGGATCTATGCCTCAATTACATTTAAACTTTTCTTTCAGAGTCCTCTGCTCTGATACCAATTGATAGTTCTGATATATGATGTAAAGAGCTGATGCTAATAGCTAACAAGATGAGAGGGGGGGGTGAATCATACAAACTTAAACTTTCATAAAATCAACAGATTCAACCTCGATAATATATACTTCTGCAATATAACCAAAAACTGCTAAACATGCAAACTCATAAACATATAATCATCATAAAACTCATAACACCAGATTTAACGTGGAAACCCATATAGGGAAAAACCACTATGGGATTTTGGATCCACTAAGAAATATACTCTTCTAGAGTATGCTCGGTTAAAAGCAAATCCTATTAAAGATTACAAACACATTGCTAGATGTGACCCGGTTAAGGGATTTC
Source organism: Cryptomeria japonica (assembly GCF_030272615.1). NCBI lineage: Eukaryota > Viridiplantae > Streptophyta > Pinopsida > Cupressales > Cupressaceae > Cryptomeria > Cryptomeria japonica. The sequence continues at coordinate 69,648,751 of NC_081411.1, read as the reverse complement.
CCTCAGATCTGTTAGGATCTTCACTTTGTTAGAAGTGACCTTGTGAAAGGATTTCAAACACTCATTTAGAATGTTATCTTACTAGAGGGTTTACAAATAAGACTGTTAAGTCCACTTAGTTAAGAGATTTCTCTGTTATTCAGAATAAACAATAGTAGTAAATATATCTGCAACTTCACATCTAAAATACTAAAGCAAATTCTTATTTTCTCAAAACAATCTTGTCATAAGACTTATCTAGTCTTCTACTGGGCTCCTTACTCTGTTATTCAAACAGGTATCCAAGCTTTTGTGCTTGGTAATCACTATGTAGCATCCTTGTTCTTACACTTGCCTACATGCATTATTCATCAATGATTTCTTATTTATAAACAATTCTCACTGCTTAATCTCTTTGATCACATATCCCATGATCAATCTTAGCCATCAGATCTTCAATCTTGACTAGGTTCAATGCATCTTTCGATCTGAAAATGTTTTACTTATCTCGGGACTTGCAGTCCTTTCTTGGAACTTGCATAAGGTTATTGCGGTTCAATCTGCGCTGTAGATCTTCCCGTCGACCTTTCTTTGCCATAGATCCTTTAACAAACTTTATGTGCGGCATTCCAATCATAAATATACATATCCAGCTCATCATTGTCCTTCATTAAATAATGGGTGTATTCATCCAATGCACTTTGTCATAACTCGGTTGCAACTTGGTAAATACTAAACTTTACTCGGTAGACATTCCACCTTCATTAACCAATATCGATAACCTTAGGGTTTACCAACTAGGTTCCTTAGGGTTTACCGACTATGTTCTTTTCTCGGTGACATAGTATAGTATTAACCTTACAATCAACAACATATGTAATATATCAAAACAATCTAAACATCATGATCTCATCATTGTCTAACTCAGCAATAGTTGCCCATTGAATAACTTATTCCCCTTATTCATATTCTTTCTGTGTCACTTATCGACCACTTAATTCTCTTCAAATCAATCTCTTCAAGATATGGCAATATCATACTGAATCAGAAAATCAATTTCTTGACATCAATGACAAAATAATGTTATAAAGATAGTTATCATCCTTTTTCAGTTATATCAAATAGTCTTCAACAACCTTCTCAATATCCTTAATGAATATCAACAATCTATCTTTCTACTGAAAATACCAACAAGTGGAAAAAGGATTTCAACTACAAATCAAGAATAGAAAATGCAAAATCATGAACAGAACTGGATTGGAGATTACAAGTGGTAATTATACTAAACGCATCATCTTTCATTTGAATACCATTGATAAGACATGTTTGATTGCTCACATTGATGAAAGTTGGTAATGACATAAAACACTCTATCATGTGAATTTTGATTGCATTGTAAAGATCTATTCAACCAAGGCAGTAATGGATTTACCTAAGATTGTGAAACCTCATAATCTGGTGTGTAAGGAATGTCAAATGGGAAAGCAAGTTAGAACAAAGTTTAAGAGCATTTATGAGAAATCCAATAATATTCTTGATTTAATTCATACTGATTTATGTGGTCCAGGAAGAACAAGGAGTCTTCAGAGTGATAGATACTTTATGCTAATAATTGATGATTATTTTAGAATGTGTTGGGTTACTTTTCTCTGGAAGAAATCAAAAGCTTTTGGAAGATTCAAGATATACAAGGCAATGGTAGAGAATGAAACTGGTAAGAAAATCTAATGTTTGAGATCCGATCAAGGAGGACAATTTACATCTAGGGAATTCAATGCATTCTATGAAGAGAATGGAATCAAAGGATAACTATCAACACCCCAGACACCTCAACAAAATGGAGTTGTGGAAAGGAAGAACATAACTATACTGGATACAAAAAGAACCATGATGATGGAAGCAAATCTACCTCATATATACTGGAGAGAAGCAGTAAATACAACAGTTTATACTTTCAATAGTGTTCACATCAAAGCTGAAACCAGTAAGACCCCTTATGAACTATGGTTTGGTCATACTTCCACTCTTAAATACTTTAGAATATTTGGAAGCAAATGCTATATTAGGAGAGATGAGTCTATTGGCAAATTTTATCCTAGAAGTGATGAAGGATTATTTCTTGGTTACTCAACTAGAAGCAAGGCATCTAGATGTTATAATAAAAGATTGTAGAAAATCATTGAAATTACTAATGTGAAGATAAAAGAACATTTTAGAGGAGAATCAAGATCTATAGGTTCTAAACTAGTAGTTGAAATAATTATAAATGAACTGGCACAGATTACACTAGAACAAAATGAAGAACCAGTCACATTAGCATCATCAGAGAAATAAATTGTGACTGAAGAACAAATACCTATAAGTGGAAATGAGAATAAACCTAGGTATTTAAGATTGAATCATTCAGAAAATCAAATAATTGGAAATAAAAATCAAGGTGTTATGGCTAGAGGAAGATTGGCAAATGAAGAGGTATGTTTAATTTCTCAATTTGAACCATCATCAGTTGTTGAAGCATGTCAGGATAAATATTGGATAAAAGCAATGGAAGATGAATTAGAACATATTAAAAAGAATAATACTTGGACATTAGTTCCTCGGCCTAAAGACAAAAATGTAATTGGAACTAAATGGGTATTTAGAAATAAACTTAATGAGGATTGTCGAGTAATCAGAAACAAGGCAAGATTAGTTTGTAAAGGTTATTCTCAAAAAGAAGGAATTGATTATAATGAAACTTTTTCACTAGTAGCCAGAATTGAAGCAGTAAGACTATTTCTTGTATTTGTATCTCACAAGAACTATAAGGTTTATCAGATGGATGTAAAATGTGCATATTGAATGGAGATCTTGAGGAAAAAGTTTACATTGAGCAACCTAATGGATTTTCATTAACATATGATAAGGATATGGTTTGCAGGTTAAGAAAAGCATTTTATGGATTGAAGCAAGCTCCCAGAGCTTGGTATGCTAGACTGGAAAAATATCTTTTAAAGCTTGGATACACAAAAGGTAATACTAACATTAATTTGTATTACAAAATTACCAATGATGAAATTTTTTTTATTGAAGTATTTGTGGATGATATCATTTTTGGAGGTGAAGAAGATTTATGCAAAGATTTTGCTAACAAGATGGAGGAAGAATTTGAAATGTCTATGATTGGAGAGATAAAAATTTTTCTATGTTTGCATATTTATCAAATAGATAAAGGTATATTCATATGTCAAACAAAATACTTGAAAGAACTCTTGAAGAAATTTGGAATGGAAAACTCCAAACCATTAAGCACTCTTATGGCTACAACAAATAAATTGATATTGAAGGATGATTCAGCTCCGATAAATCTGACAAGGTACAAATCTATGATTGGAGGGTTATTGTATTTGACACAAACTAGACTTGATATAATGAATGTAGTGTGCATTGTTTCAAGATTTCAGAACAATCCTAAATAAAATCACGAAAGTGCAGTAAAAAGGATTTTCTGGTACCTACAAGGCACAACAAATATTGGTTTATGGTATCCTAAGAGTGACAATTTTGATTTATATGCATATACAGATGCCAATTGTACAAGAGATGTGGATGACAGAAAGAGTACCACTAGCGGTGCATTCTTTCTTGGCAGAAGATTAATTTCATGGATCAACAATAAGTATACTTGTACAAGATTATCTACAGCAAAAGCAGAATATGTTGCATCAGCAACTAATTGCACTCAAGTATTATGGATCAAACAAATGTTGAAGGATATCAAGGTAAAATGCAAAGAACCGGTAATTATTTATTATGATAATTCAGCAGTAATTGATATATCAAAGAATATTGTATTTCACTCTAAAATAAAGCATGTTTTTATTAAGTATAATTTTCTAAAAGAAAATGTTGAAGCAAATAAAGTGATATTGGTTTATGTGAATACTAAAGAGCAAATTGCAAATATTTGTACAAAGCCTTTTCCTAAGGAAACATTTGAATATCTCAGAGAGAAGCTTGGGGTAATCACCCCACCGGAAGATACTTGAAGGATGAAGATTGGCATCAAACCAATAGGGACTAACGAAAAAATCTTTTTCCATCTTTGATGAAGGAGAGCTACTTCTCATGGGGAGTAGTTAGCTGTATGTTATGATCTGATTTTGATTCTTGACTACTTTGGCATTTGATGTCAAAGGGGGAGAGATATCTATGGAAAAACATTGTACTTGGAGGGGTGTATTTTTGTTTTGGTTTCTAATTTTGGTACAAAACTTTGTATTGATCTTTTTTGGGAGATTGTTGGTTTTTGGCATTCTATTTTTGGAACTTAGATGTTTTTCCATCTAGTGTTGCCATCAATGCCAAAGGGGGAGATTTTTGGTATTATGGATGACTTCAACATGTGTTGCATTGGTTTTGTCATTGATGTCAATACTTATCTTTCTGGAGCTCTACATTGTTGATTTGACACTCTGGTTATATTGGTTTGTTGTTGAACTGACACATTGTGGTCTCGGCATGGATATTGGCTTATGCATAGTCACCGGTATATGTTTCACCGACAACTCGGGAAGTTTATGATGACTTGTTATCATCTAGAGATCATTTGGTTATGTCAAAGACATGGATTGGATGTTTACATTTGGTGTTTTTCTTATTGGTCTGATCAAGTTCACATATTTACCTTAACCAATAGATAGGTCTAGGTTATGGACCTGTACAAGATATCATGTTCTAGATCAGCACCACATGTTTTGGAAATGGTTTATTAATTGGATAATGTGTTAATGTATCGATGTTGACATATTATATTGCATAAAGACTTATTTTGTAAATGTAATATCTTTAGTGAGACGACCTCGTGATTAGGTCTTAGGGTTTTGTATAAATAATTATAAGATCTTATTTGAAGATCATTATGAGTGTGTGCGAATATTGAATATCATTGTGAAGAGCTAAAATAATCAGATCCTTGTGTGAATCACATAGATATTATCTAAAGGTTGAAGAAAAGGTTATGAAGGTGTTTGGCACTCATGGTAAGAGCTTAAACCGGTACTGAATCCAGCATTGAAGATGCTATACTGAAGCAGTACATTGTTAAAGGATTTAACCATCCAATTGTAGTCAGTGTGACTCCTATTTTGTGATTGAGCAGTGAACTCTATGCGGTTGGCCTTTCTGCATGTGCAGACCCCATTATTGATTATGGGTAAGGTTTCCCACCATGGTTTTTCCCCTTACAGGGTTTCTAAGTTAAAATCTTGGTGTCATGTGTTGGGGATGTTATTTTTTTTTCTATTTCATGCATTAGGTTGTATTGGTAATACTTTAACTCTTAATCTATTTTACCAACACTGAAATTTTAAGCTGGAATAATTTATTTTGGGTTATAATTTATTGACAATTTATTCACCCCCTCTCTCATTTGTCCTTCCCCATTTCTAACATTCTCAAGGTTGGATAGTGGGATGACAAAGATGGAGATTTCTAGAAGAGAGATAGATTATAGACACTACCCACAACATATCAAATGGCTTTAGGACTTCAATTAAAATGGATTTGGATATTTTTAATTCTCTCTTCCCATTGTTTCTGATAATTATAAAAACAATTCACCAAGGGTAAATTTATACTAAGCAAGTCTATATTTTCTACAAGATAGTACTCTAACCAATTTATTTATTTTCTTCTTCTCTCTCTTATTTTCAATTCTTACTAATAATTAATTAGTAAACTTGAAATATAATTAAATGATTATCAAGTACTCTTAAGTATTTTATTCAAAAATCTTATGAAATCAATAATCATAGAATTTGAAGGGTGTGTTTTCACTATTTTGTTGATGATGAATGAGTGATGTGCGTCTAATTTTAGCTTCTTGGAAAGTAGATGATTAAAATTCTTAAATTAGATGCAAATATTAAGTATTTCATTCTAGATAACAAGTACGACTTGTTGACTCATTATTATGCAAATATTAAAGTCCTCTAAAAGAATTAAGTAAATAAATGCTTCAAATAAATAACTTGACAATTACCACAAACAAAAAAACATAATATAACTATTTATTTCAAAATAGTAGAAAAATAATTAATTGTATTTAAAATGGGTGGAAAATTAGAGTTTCCAATATTAGAGGGAGAAAACCAATAATTTGTCCTTATGTTCAAAATAGGGATAGAATTGAATAGATTCAGTCACAAACCAGTAATTATAAGGATTGAATATTGATTGGATTTAATGGTGTGTGAATTTGTCTACCCTCATTTGTGATTTGAAATGCTAAAATTAAGGAAAAGTGTTGAAAATGAAGGTAAAATTGTGGAAATAGTGAGCTACGATCATCAAATTGAGGCATGCAACTGGATTTGAGTAGTATATACAGATTCAAATATAATCCTTGAAAAAACTCTCAAAATGTCTATATCAGAAAGCCTCTCACTTTGGTCCTCCAAAAATTTCACACACTAAAAAGGGTTGATTCGTATTCACAAATAATCTTGATTTTGAAGATCGTAGTGTCGTATCTATTTCCTGTACATAGAAAGAAAGTAAAATAGGTTGGGAATAGGTACTTGCTTAAGTCAAACCCAGGTTTTATAAATCACAATCAAATATAGATAAAAGATAATTGAAGTTGTTGTAATAGAAGATTCTCCTTTCAAGGGAGATGCTGAATAATGATTTAAAATCAGCTGATATACCTCCTTGTGACATTTTGTTTATCTCCACATGAAATTATGGTTTAATGAAGTCTTCAACATAATAGGATGAAAATTTCTACTTCAATGCTTGAGTCTTGAATTTATTTCTATTCCAAGGCTTGAATGAAGATTGATTACTACTCAATTGCTCTTGAATGCTTCAATGCTTGATCTCATGTGTGATTTTTCTTATTAATGGATGTCAAATGAGATGGGAAGACCTTATTTTATACTTGCATATTGGTAAAATTTCTAAATTCTTGACATGAGCTGACACAAAGAGGGGAATCCCTCCTGAATTTTAAATAGGGTATAGGGTTTGAGGGGAGCCCAAAATAGGGAGGAATACAACATAGCACCCTAGTTTAATAACTTAGGGGATATTGTGAGGATCCTCTAGCCAACCATCTAATACAATATATGGATGCCACATAATGTGAGCTACCTCTAACCTATATAAAATGACCCTCTAGTGGTCTACATCCTATGTTTACTCATAGTGTAACCCATCTGGGTAGCTATATACAACTCATAAATTTGTCACTCTATCTACCCTACCTATTGGATGGGTGACTACAATATGCTCCCATGCGCATACCTATAGTGAAATCATATAGCCAAAACTATAACCTCTATGGTGACATATCTGGTGTAGCCCCCTATATAACTCAATCAAAACTAATGTGCCCAAGGCCATCGACCAACCCCCATCTACAACATCAATGCAAACCCGTATCATTTACAAGAACAACTAATCAATCGCATCTATCTAGAAAAATGATTTTACTAACAAGTGCACATATAAGAAAGTAGATATGTTGATCAAGTGGCATTTATCATAGAGCCTATTCCAATGATAACTGCCTATGGAATAACTGCACCAATGTAGCAACTAGTCTTTGTATAGTATCATCAAGAGGGATCTTCTATATGATCACCGAAACTCTTCTTATGGGTAGTTTTAAAATGTGATATACATCTTCACTAGTAATTGTAATCTACCTAGTTGATAGGTGGAAGGTTATAGTGTCCATCCTACAACTATCGACTAGTGCAATTAACATGGCCATATGAGACATAATATAAGGCATGCACGATGAGTTTCCTAATTCAATAGCATCATTGAGAGCCCACTCTTCAAGACCAAATCCATCAGCCATTCTCAAAAATTTTGAGTGTCTCTCCTAGCTAACCAAGATGTCTATGCTCCACTACACCCAAAAATAATCCTGTTAATTCTTTTATCCTACTCTTCTATCTACTATATTTCTTCTTATTTTCCTAACTCTCTCTCCTTTTTGTTTTTCCACTAAATCCCATCATTTTTGGTATATTGTAATCTTCTTTGGTTGTGGGAGTGCATTCTGGCTATCATTTTCTATGTACCCTCCAACGTGAGAATGCTATCCTATAGCCATTTTATCTAAACCCTCCTTCTATCCATTCATAGAGACAGTGAGATTATAGCCTCATTGGCTTAGAATTCATGAGAGTACATTCTCACCATCCTAGTAAGTAAAATCACTTTGGTGGGATTGCTTTCCTGAACTAGCCTATTATTAACCTAATCTACTCAATCCCTCAAATGTGAATGAGTGACAAGATAGATATATTGCTACTATAGCACACAATCACACAATCACACAATTCATGAACTGGCAAGATTGTTGTTTTGACTAGATTGTTGATTTGTTTAGAAATTCCTCTATATCTGGTCATCGACACCTCCTGAGACTCACCACCACATCTACGTGATGCATGGGGGTCTCCCTATTTTCTATCTCATCTAATTATTTCAAAGCTATTAACTACATAGGGTAAAAGGAAAAGGGGCTTTAACTTTCTCTAATTCTCTCTCGCACGCAATAAAAGTAAATAGTAAATTTTGAAATTTTCTAATATAGGGCCCTTCAAAGCCTTACTTTTGACTATCATGGTCACTTGGGGACCCTTTTTATTTTAATTTCTTCTAGGAATCGCCTTGCTATTTCTTCCTTCCATCCGCTTGGGGCATTGTTTGCTCCCTAGTCTTTGAGTCATCAATGTCTTTTGGTCTTTGCATTGATTCTATTTTTAGCATCATCAAAAAGAGGGAAATAAAGTAGACACCAAAATTTGATTAATTTAATTAATTAAATTTAGTCATCTTGAGAGCTTTTAATTAAATAATTATGACTTATTTAATTAATTGGTGTTCTTTTTTTAGCTAGTTAATTTTATTAGTTATAGTAGTCCTTCTTTAATTAATTAGTTGATAATCATAAATTGATTAATTAATTAAATTTAGCCCTTCTTGTATGAAATATATCAAATGTTCAATTTGATTATTTAATTCAAATTAAGTTTTTATCTCTTTCATTGTCTCATTAAATTGATTAATTTAATTCCCCACATGTCTGTTAACTCTAACTCCCATAAAACCCCTCCTTTAGCCAAACCTACTTGGCTAACCATAGTTTTTCATCAACCTTATCCCTTCCCCTCATCATATGTGTGCACATTCACAAAATATCTCAAATTTCCAAAAAATTAGGAAATATCTTTGAATCTGGAGAAAGTCTCCTAAATTTGGGAAAATATCCCAAATATCTTTAGACATGAAAATATTCTAATATTTGGAATGGAACCTTTGTATTTAGATATCTCTCTCCCAAATAGGCATGTTTCCCTAGGGACACATGTCATCCTTCTCAATGACACTTGTCCTTCTTAAGGACACATGTATTTGCATCCATGACACTTGCCCTTCTCAGGGACAAACTTCTCATTATCATGTCCTCTTATCTCCCATTCTAGCCTATTTAAACCCTCTATTTTCCTTCACAAATCAATGAATTTCATATGCATGCCCTCATAATTGAGGCCTGCAACTAGATTTGAGGAGTATATGCATATTCAAATCTAATCCTTGAAAAAGATCTAAAAATGTCTATATCAGAGCACCTCTTAGTCTAGTCCTCCTAACTCTTTGCAGACCAAAAAGGGTTGATTCATCTTCACAAATAATCTTGATTTTTAAGATCGTAGTGCCGTATCTATTTCCTATACATAGAAAATAAAGGAAATAGGTTGGAAATGAGTACTTGCATAAGTCAAACCCCAGTTTTATAATTAACAATGAAATATAGATAAAAGATAATTGAAATTGTTGTAGTAGAAGATTCTTCTTTCAAGGGAGATGCTGAATAATGATTAAAAATCAACTGATATACCTCCTTGTTAAGTTTTGTTTATCTCCACATGAAATTAGGGTTTAGTAAAGTCTTCAACAAAATAGGATGAAAATTTCTACTTTAATGCTTGAGTCTTGAATTTATTTCTATTCCAAGGTTTGAATGAAGATTGGTTACTACTCAATTCCTCTTGAATGCTTCAATGCTTCATCTCATGTGCATTTTTTCTTATTAATGGATGTCAGGTGAGATGGGAGGACCTCATTTTATACTTGCATATCGGTAAACTTTCTAATTTCCTGACATGAGCTAACACAGAGAGGGCAATCCCTCCCAAATTTTAAATAGGGTAAAGGGTTTGAAGGGGGCCCAAATAGAGAGGAATAGAGCATAGCTCCCTAGTCCTACCTGATTTTGGGGTTAGAAAAAGATGCCTATGTAATGCAAAAGGTTAAAAATAATGTCATTCTTGAGTGATAGGAGTATAATCAGGGCCCAATCAGGCATAGAGGCACAAATGCTAAGGTAGGGACCCAATGTGGTCAAAGTTATACAAGGTTACAATTTTAGGATGCTATAGTATTAATGATAGATGTAAATTAAAATCTTAAATGGTACATGACTCATCCCTTAAGTTATAGATGAATTAAAAACTAACACAATTGATACCAATCTTCTCTTACTCTCAAGTGGAGCCAATATTTCTCTCCTAATTGTAGTGGGCCTATACTCTACCCATCATGTTGTGTATGTATTGTTAACCCTCAAATTTTCTACTCCTGCTCTTGGGTCCAATATAGTAGTCACCAACTGCATCCAATCATCAATAAGAGAATGTATCCCCTCTAAAGGTGGCCCCCACTCTACAGCTTGCTCCCTCATAATCCTCGTGAATTTGTGGGGATCCTCAAGAACATCTTGTACAAAACCAAAATTCCACTAGAGCCAATTAGGTCTATATCACTATATCACATGATGACACTTGCTCATAATGTTGATAGGTTTAATAACTTAGGATATATGGTGAGGATACTCTACTGAACCTTCTAATACAATATATGGATGCCACATAATGTGAGTTGCCTCTAACCTATAAAAAATGACCCTCTAGTGGTCTACATCCTATGTTTTCTCATAGTGTAACCCAACTGCGTAGCTATATACAACTAATAAATTTGTCACTCTATCTACCCTACTTATTGGATGGGTCACTACAATATGCTCCCATGCCCATACCTATAGTGAAGTCATATAACTGAAACTATAACCTCTATGGTCACATATGTGGTTTAGCTCCCTATATAACTCAGTCAAAACTAATGTGCCCAAAGCCACCGGTCAGCACCCATCTACAAGATCAATGCAAACTTGTATTATTTACAAGCACAACTAATCAACCGTATACATCTAGCAAAATAATTTTGCTAACAAGTGCACATATAAGAAAGATCATATGATAATCAAGTGGCATTTATCATAGAGCCTAGTCCAATGATAACTACCTATGGCATAACTGCACCCATGTACCAACTAGTCTCTATATAGCATCATCAAGAGGTATATTCTATATGATCACCCAAACTCTTCTTATGGATAGTTTTAAAATGTGGTAAACATCTTCACTAAAAATTACAATATCCCTAGTTGATATTAGGAAGGTGATAGTGTCGATCCTCCAACTATCCACTAGTGTAATTAACATGGCCATATGAGACCTAATATAAGGTATTGACGATGAGTTTCCTAGTTCAATAGCATCAATGCTAGCCCACTCTTCAAGACCGAATCCATTAGCCATTCTCAAAAATTTTGAGTGTCTCTCCTAGATAACCAAGATATCTATGCTCCACTACACCCAAAAATAATCATGTCAATTCTTTTATCCTATTCTTATATCTATTCTATTTCTTCTTATTTCCCTAACTCTCTCTTCTTTTTTTTCCACTCAATCCCATCATATTTGGTATATTGTAATCTTCTTTGGTTGTGGGAGTGCATTCTCGCTATCATTTTCTATGTACCCTCCAATGTGACAATGCTATCCTATAACCATTCTATCTAAACCCTCCTTCTATTCCTTTATAGAGACAATGAGATTACAGTTTCATTGGTCTAGAAGTCACGAGAGTACATTCTGGCCATCCTAGTAAGTGAAATCACTTCCGTGGGATTGCTTTCCTGAACTAGCCTATTATTAACCTAATCTACCCAATCCCTCTACTATGCATGAGTGGAAAGATAGATATATTGCTACTATAGCATGCAATCACACAATCCCATAATTCATGATTTGGCAAGATTGTTGTTTTGACTAGATTGTTAGTTTGTTTAGAAATTCCTCTATATATGGTTGTCAACACCGCCTAAGATTCACCACCACATCCATGCGATGCCTTGGGGTCTCCCTATTTGTCCATCTCATCCAATTCTTTCAAAGATATTAACTACATAGGCTAAAAGGAAAAGGGGCTTTAACTTTCTCTAATTCTCTCTCGCATGCAATAAAAGTAAATAGTGAATTTTGAAATTTTCTAATATAAGACCCTTCAAGGCCTTACTTTTCACTATCCTAGTCACTTGGGGACCCTTTTTTATTTCAATTTCTTCTAGGAATCGCCTTGCTATTTCTTCCTTCCATCCACTTGGGGCATTTTTTTCTCCCTAGTCTTTGAGTCATCAATATCTTTTGGTCTTTGCATTGACACTATTTTTAGCATCACCAAAAGGAGGGTAAAAATGCAGACAACAAAATTATATTAGTCTAATTAATTGAATTTAGTCATCTCGAGAGCTTTTAATTAAATAATTATGAATTATTCAATTAATTAGTGTTCTTTTTTTAGCTTGTTAATTTTATTAGTTACACTAGTCCTTCTTTAATTAATTAGTTGATAATCATAAATGGGTTAGTTAATTAAATTTAGCCCTTCTTCTATTAAATACATCAAATGTGCAATTTTATTATTTAGTGCACATTAACATTTTTCTCTTTCATTATCTCATTAAATTAATTAATTTAATTCCCTACATGTCTCCTAACTCTAACTCCCATAGAACAACTCCTGTAGCCAAACCTACTTGGCTAACCATAGTTTTTCATCAACCTTATCCCTTACCCTCATCATATGTGTGCACATTCCCAAAATATCTCAAATTTCCAAAAATTTAGGAAATATCTTTGAATTTGGAGAAAGTCTCCTAAATTTGGGAAAATATCCCAAATATCTTCAAACATGAAAATATTCTAATATATGGAATGGAACCTTTGTATTTAGATATCTCTCTCCCAAATAGGCATGTTTCCCCAGGGACACATGTCATCCTTCTCAATGACACTTGTCCTTTTTAAGGACACATGTATTTGCATCCATGACACTTGCCCTTCTCAAGGAAAAACCTCTCATTATTATGTCCTCTCATCTCTCATTCTAGCCTATTTAAACCCTCTATTTTCCTTTACAAATCAACTACTTTCATATGCATACCCTCATAATGCCCTCTATTTTCCTCCATAAATCATCCACTTTGATACTCATACCCTCATAGTGTAGAATTATTCACTCACCATCTTGCAAATCCATTAAACATCTCACATTAATTTTTCATGCGATGTTAGTTTAATCATCATCTTCCACTCACAATCATGGGGTAAAATTTAGTATGTATCACATAGCAAGTGCACATCAAATTACGAGAATATGAAATTCGATGACGAATCTAGAGTTTGTAGTTTAATTATTTTTTATTTATTTATCTAGTTTTATTAATTCTTAGTGTCGTAGTATTGAGTGTGCTTGATATATGTGTGTCCTTAGTTTTTAATTTGTTTTTTTAATCTCTTTAGTTTAGTATTTACAATTTTCTTCATACACATGTTAATTAACTATAGGAACTTTGCAAGATGCTAGAGTGAATTATAATTTATACATTGAATAGATAGATGGTAAATGAAAAATATTGTAATCGATAGAGTGGCTAAACTAAACTTTATATCCATGTGTTGTCATATAATAGAAAATTCCATGATTTTGTACATCATTTCAAAATATTTGATTATAAAACTTTAGCTTAAAAGTTTAAGAGAAATTACTATATTCTATGTTTGCATCCTGAGGAGTTATTTGTTGTAATAGTGAGGAATGTGTTTCTCACCTCTTATTTCAATTCTCTTTCTCCAAGGATATTTTTTTTCATGGTTTTAGGATGGTTGTTCAACATTTGCGGTGGAGAATTATTCATTATTTTGGGTGTGGATCATAGGGATGTTGATATCTATAGCTTTGTTGTAATAGTGAGGAATGTGTTTCTCACCTCTTATTTCAATTCTACTTCTCCAAGGATATTTCACCTTGTGAAATCCTCTTGTTAAGACTTATTTTCTCTAAGTTGTTTGGGGTATTTGTCCCTCTTTTATTATTTAGAATATTTGGTTGGGAAAGAATCATAGGATTTTTCATGGTGTTAGGATGGTTGTTCAACATTTGTGGTGTTGAATTATTCATTATTTTGGGTGTGGTTAGGATGGTTGTTCAACATTTGCGGTGGAGAATTATTCATTATTTTGGGTGTGGATCGTAGGGATGTTGATATCTATAGCTTTGTTGTAATAGTGAGGAATGTGTTTCTCACCTCTTATTTCAATTCTCCTTCTCCAAGGATATTTCACCTTGTGAAATCCTCTTGTTAAGACTTATTTTCTCTAAGTTGTTTGGGATATTTGTCCCTCTTTTATTATTTAGAATATTTGGTTGGGAAAGAATCATAGGATTTTTGATGGTGTTAGGATGGTTGTTCAACATTTGTGGTGTTTAATTATTCATTATTTTGGGTGTGGATCCTAGGGATGTTGGCTTAGAATTCCACTTCAGATGTCCCTATTGGAAATTGAACTTGGGTCTCCATATTGAGAACCTAGTGTTTTAACCAGTTAAGCTCAACCCTTTGGACATGCTTTGTAAATTTATTATTTATCACTACTTTAACAAATTTAATAATAGTTGTTTTAGAAAAGTTAATATTAGAAAAATAATTTGTAAATTTGTGAAATAAATTTTTAATGGTTACAAATTTTAAAGATTCTTTTTATAACACATTTTTTTTTTTTTGTGGTGAGACTGAAGATAAATAATTTTAAAGATTGGTACAACTAGAAATCTAACATGTTAATTTTTTTTTTTCAAATAATAAATAAAATTCTCTAATCAAGAAAAAATATATATTTTAAATAATAATTAATTAAGATTTTAGTCAATGCAATTATATTACCTAATCACAAGTATCAATAAGACTAAAAAAAGATAAAAAATAAAGAAGAAAAGAAATAGGTATAATGAAAAAATTTAAAATTCAAAATAATGCAAACAATAAGAACAATCAATATTTTAAATAAAGGTTGAATATTTAGAAGTAATTGAGAAAAATATGAAAAAACATGAAAAAGGTGCACACAATGATTGATGATTGGCTTGATATATATTCTATAATTTCTAACACTATAAATATCAAATATTAATTTATTTATGTTTTGATAAAAGTAGATAAACCACTGAATTATATTAATATCTTTTATTTTTTACAGGGTGTATTATATATATATTAATATAAAATTTAATATAGTATTTAAAATAATATATAAACATGATGGGAAAAATTATTTACATATATTTAGTTATATATTTAAAACTCAGTGTATTTTTAATAAAAAACAATGATAGAAATATTTATAACTAAAGTCACATTTTGCAATTACGTCTTTACTTAAGGGATTCCCAAGCATATTTTGTTAGATATTGATTACAAAATGCCAATGGGATCCAATCATACCTACCAATTGAGAACCCCAATACAAAACTTCAGTGTGTACATATCACCTCAAGAAATATGAAATACATTATTCTTGTATTAAATATATTTATTTAATCTGTTATTTTTATTTATTCATTATCCACAATTAGTTGACTCCCATATACTAGTTTATTTATGTTGATGAAAAATCAGTCCATGGTCATAAACTTAGTCTTTAAAATTAAAAATTAAAAATTAATTTTTTCGGCCCCTTAGCTTCTTTCATTCAATATTTTTTTGTTCTTTTTATGAATAGGTTTCATTCAATATTTTCAAAATCATGCAAATGGTAATTATATACTGGCGAAGTCATATTGGTATAGAAGTAATGAGAGGAATATTTGATAACAGCAATTCACAATTTTCTTTCATTTGCATCCTTAATACGAGATTCCCAAGTACACTACATTCCGCAAATAATTTAATATCATCGAGGTTGTGTGATGCTTTACTATAACTGCCTTAAATTAATTTAAGCTTAATGTTCAATGTAGGTTAAAAAATGCAGCAAGCATGAAGATAACCTCATTCTCAGCCAAAATGGAAAAGGTTTGAAACAGGATAAACCATTTTCAGATCGAAAATTCATTTTCCATGCTGAAAAATACAAAATTGATACTAGTATACTATATTAATTAGTCAAAAATATTTCCAATTAAAATCACTTGGCCACTGGATCTCTTACTACGTTGAAAGACATATTTTTTCACATTGAACGATTGAGTAGAATTGCTGGAGGAAGATTTTAATCATGAAATAAATTATAACAACGACTTTGTGCTTTGAATTTAAATAATGCGAATTACACTCCTCTCATTAAACATTGCTAGGTTTGGTTCTATTTGAGTTAAAGGAGTATTTCCAAAGTAATTAAATCGTTACTAATTAAGCAGAGAGGCTTCTACAATCACAGCAAATTTATGCATCACTAAGGAATAGGGTTCATTTTGTCTTTCTATTAGGGTTAGGGGTAGGTTTATAGTTAGCGTTTACATCATTGTTGAATTTACATGATGTTTACTATTACGGTTAGCATTAAGATTGTGATTAAGCTAGGATTTAGGGTTATGGTTAGGATTATGTGTAGGGTTATGGTTTATATCATAGGGCTATGATCTAGGGTTAGGTTAATGATTAGGGTTCTGATTTACTTCATGATTAGGATTAGGGATAGGGTTAATATTGTGGTTAGGCTTTGGATTTATCATTATAGGGTTAGGATTTGATTAGGTTAATGGTTAGCATTTGCATTTACATCATGGTTAGGGTTAAGATTGTGGTTGCGCTTAGGATTTAGGGTTATGTTTGAGATTATGTCTAAGATTAGGGTTTATATCATAGGGTTAGGGTTAGGGTTAGGATTATGTAAATGGTTTATATCATTGTTAGGGTTAAGTTAATGGGTACGGTTTGGATTTACAACATGGTTAGGGTTAGGAATATGTTTATAGTTTGCATCACTTTTAGGGTTAGGTTAATGGTTAGGGTTGGGATTATAGTAAGGGTTTGCATCATTGTTATGGCTAGGCTAATGGTTAGGTTTTGGCTTTAGGGTTTAAGGTTACAATTAGGATTACTATTGTTGTTAGTGATAGGATTTAGTGTTATTGCTATGATTATTTCTAGGGTTAGGGTTTATATCATGGGATTAGGATCAGGGTTAGGATTAGGATTTATGATTATGATTAATTTAATGTTTAGGGGTTGGTTTATATCACAATATTAGTGTTAGGGTTTATATTAGAGGGTTAGAGTTAAAGTTAAGGGTTAGCGTTATGATTATAGTTAAGGTCAGAGAGTTTTTTAGTGGTGAATCTTCACCAATTGGCGAATTCCGTGTATTTCTGCTTTTTTTTTTTAGGAAATGGTGAATAGTATGGGGCAACATAGTGGTCAAATCACCAAGAATTTTAGGGTTAATGCTACAATATATTATATCTTTTCCATTGACCATACACCATTCAACGTGCATGCCCGTAATATTCCCCTGGAATCACTCGGACGTGGGTATTAGACCACCTCTGTTATTCGCTGGAAATAGTAAAACAACCATGTACCCAAGACCTAATTTGCCAATGGTAAATTAAATGTTCATTGCACGCATCGACCAAATTAAATTAAAACATTATAAGCATTTGAGGAACCATTTCGCCCCGCTTAAACCAAGATGCATTTTAAATCGCCCGTGTAATTCGCCAAAAATGCAATCATGGATTGATATAAATACACTCTTTTGTACAATTTGTTCATGTCTGATTAGTAAATTTGGGAGCTCTCAATTCACATTCCACAATTTGAGTTGGAACGTCAAAGTTCATTGTAGGGTGGAGGGCCAAAGTTACAATCCTGCAATCCTAAATACCCGACTGAGAATGAAGATGAACCTGTTAGTACTAGTCAGTTTTTGGATCTTGAGTCCATTTGGGATATAGAAGCCTCAGACTGAGTCACTAAAGTAAATTAGTAGTTAGTTTATAGGTATTTATGCTACAGTTCTTGAGTCATATTACAATTTGCAATACTATAGTTGTCATTGATGATTTTTGATATTGCATTCCTTGAATTTGTTAATCAGAATGGATACTTATTTCATATTTTTAATTGTGAATTTGAATTATTAGTAAACAATTAGAATTTATTTTCTGAATTATTAGTAAATTGGTTAGACATTATGTTGAACATGAAATGCAACAATTTGTGTCACAAGATCATAAAATTATTCATATTGCATAAATGTTAGAACCTTTCTATTGTTCTACATTAAATGCTTAACATGATGTTCATGGCGATTAGGGTTTTGTGTTTCTTTTTTGTCTTAGTTGGCTAGTAAACCAAAGTTGTTGTGCATTGAAAATATGAGTTGTCCTCTCTTTATTTGTCCATGTCCATGTCAAGTGTGGTCAAAAGGTTGGTCAGATGATGAGACATGTTTAATGTTTCATCTCTAACTCGCAGATAAATTTCATGTTTAACAATTTAAGTGGCAATTTAGCGAGTGTTGGTTTGGGTTTAAATCGCGAGGTCTCTAATTTTCTGGGTGTTAACATTTTATGTTAGCGAGCTAGAGATTGTTAATGAAATTACTTTGGTCGCGAGGTCTCGAATTGGTTTGATGTCATGCATTATAGTCGTGAGAGTTAGAGAGTAATCATTAATGGTCTGTGTGCCACTACTTGCGCCTGTTTATTAAGGTAATACTAATTAACATAAAACATCATTTTTTGTTGATACTCACTGGGTCACTGTGGTCAAGAGATAAATTGTTTTAAGATTTTATGGTTATCACTAGCTCATAGGTCCTTTATCATCAAGTTAGTTTAAGTCGTGAGCTTGTGAGTACTGGGAGATTTTTGTTGTCACTACCTCGCAAGATGTTTTGCACTTGACCATTCTATGTTGCGAGGTTGCGACTGGGTTGGTTTCCTACTACGTCGCCCTTCAGAATGCTGTCTTGCTAACGCCCTGGATGGCCTTGCCTGCATCAGAGGAGATGTGATGGATCCTCTATTTGGGGTTCGCTTTCTCCTTTTCGATCCTGGATTCTGGAGTGATGTGTTTCCTGTAGATGGAGTTGTCTATGACTAGCTTGCGAAGACTTCTTCCTGCGTGGAAAGTCTTTGGAGGAGGTCTTGCCCTTGCGGCTCATTTGCTATTATGCAGGCTCTTAATCCTCTATTTTGCTATCGACAAAGTCTTTTTTCTATCAATGCTTGCGTTCTTTCCTCCTGGCCTTGGTGCTGGTGGGAGTGCGAGGTGATGTTTGGCATCCTTTGGCAGTGCGGGAAGGTCCCCATGCTTTCTATGATGGGTGTTGTACATGTCTATGCTCTGATCATTGGGGTTGAGGCTTTTGTTGATGCCTCTATTTCTTTTCCTTGGGGTGTGGTGGTGGTTCCTCTTATTTGGGACCCTGGCGGTTTATCTTAGGTCTTCCCTTTGGGTTGTATTGTGCCTTGGCAACTAGATCTATCTCTTCTGAAGGGAGTTTTATTGACTATTCTAGGTCTTTCTTTGTTTTTCACCTTGGTCTGGCTTCTATCTCTCATATCTTATCTTGTTGGGTTGTTTCCTTCCAGTCCTATTGAGGTGGCCACATATTTTATTGAGGTTGATATGGTGGGGTTTGGTAACAACCGTTATCATATTGAGGTGGATTTGGTGGTTGTGATGTCTATTGGCAGGAGTAAGGGGAGGACTGTGGATTACCCTGGTTGCTGGTGGTTTGTTTATGGGTTTGATCATTGGATGCCTTCAGGGTCTATTGCTAGTTTGTTGTTGGTGGTCTTGGAGATTTGTTTTCCTATTACTGAATAATTGCTTTCAAGCTCTTTTCTGTCTTTCCCTATTGAGGTGGGGATTTTGTGGATGCTTGCTCGCTTGGATGTTGTTATGCTTTGGACTCCATTTCAGCTCAATGTGGTTAAGGGAGCCACTATAAAACCCCTTTTTGTGGTTCTGGGAGCCTTTTCAAAACTCAGGGATGAGGTTAGAGAAGCCTTCCAAAATCCCCATGTTTCTAAGGTTAAGGGACCTTGGAAAAACCCTACTTATTATTTTTTCTTTAAGGCTTGGCTGGATGCTGGTAATTTTCAAGGGCCCAGTCTAGCCAGTCTTTGTTTTTGGTTAGGATATGGTTTTGGTGATGATTTCTTATAGATTTTGCTTTAGATTAAGGGTGCTTGGGAAAACCTTGCTTGTTGGCTGAGGGTGCCAGACAAACCCTTTTTCTCTATCTTCATGATCTACTAGGTGTTTTAGATCCGTTGGATTTGTCAACTTGGTATTCTTGTTGGCTTCCATTTAGTGTGTGTTGTTGGGTGTCTTTGATCTATTTGCTTGCAGCATCCTATTGTTGGGTCTGGATCCCTATATTATCTAGAGGTTTTAGGTTCCTTCAAACCTTTGTATGGAGTTTCTGGTCCCCTCAAAACCTGTTTATCCTAATAAAAAATAAAGGTTGTATCAAAATATACTTTATTAATAAACATATTAGATAAATAAGAATAAATTAGTATCGTCAATAGTAATTTGATATATTTTTTTTCTTATACTTATTTATGTAATATATATTATTTATATATTTTTAAACCAAAAGTTAAACTTATACTCTATAGGCATTAGTAATAATTAATTGATATTGAATTGTTAGAGTATGCTTTTAGTTTTGAAATTGAAAACAGAAAAGCATTTAATCTAAATATGTTAACAACATTTATATTCTACCCTTTTTGTTTTTGCATGAAAATCAATTCATATTTTAAAATTAAAATAAATTTATTTTTTAATGTTGTTAATTGAATCAACAATTAGTTTTAGAATAAATTTAAAACTAAAACTTATATAACTTTAAATGATTAGAGTATGCTTTTTGAATGTTTATCAAATCCCAATGGTAATGAAAACAAAATATTAATTAAGGGTTTAACCTTTATAAGGTTAGGTTAGGGTTGGCGTTCAATTAGAGAGATTAGGTTTAGGGGTTAAGGTTATAGTTAATTAGAGTTTAGTTTGAAGGTGAGGCTAGTAGGTAACTATTGTTAATCTAAATATATTAACAAAATTTCAATATTACCCTTTTTATTTTTAGATGAAAATCAATTCACATTTTAATATTAAAATAAATTCATTTTTTAATGTTGTTAATTGAATCAACAATTAGTTTTAGAATAAATTTAAAACTAAAATTTAGATAACTTTAAATGATTAGAGTATGTTTTTAAATGTTTATATAACTTTAAATGACTAGAGTATGATTTTTAAAAGCAATATGATTAAGATTAGGTTAGGGTTGGCATTCAATTAGAGAGATTAGGTTTAGGGGTTAAGGTTATAGTTAATTAGAGTTAAGGTAAGGCTATAAATAGGTAACTATTGTAGAATAATGCATTCATAACACTTATTATCATTTTTCATAAAGTATTTAAAAGAAGCTATTCATAAAGATAATGACATATTCTTTCAAGATCCATTTATGTTTAATTGAAAAAATAACACAAAAACATATGATTCTACCACACATGTTTGCTGGAACTAAAAACCAAAATCCAAACCAAATATCATGATTAAAACATTACAATAGCCAAATGTACAAATATACAATTCATATACTAATCACTGCCAATCAAACACCCTGAATGGAAACATATTTAATTATTAATTAATTAAAAAATTAGTATTAGTTATTGAGGAAAATACATCTCAAATTATGTGTAAACTACCAAATGTTGACACATAAATTTGTTGGGATTGTAAAAGTCTCTCGGCCTAAAAAACCAAAATCTAAACCAAATATCATGAACTGGTTGGATGCAACTCAACTTCTTCTTGAATGGGACTGAGAAGAACAAAATATAAGAGGGGAGGATAAAGTTTAATAGCAATATTTTATAGGGTATATTGATCAATTAGAGAAATATTTTGAAAGTGATGATTACAATAGCCAAATGCATAAATCTAGAATTCATATACCAGAAGATAAAGTTTAATAGCAATATTTACAGCCTCAACATCATTTTCAGATAGAGGTATGTGATTTTTCTTCAGACTATACCTATCATTTTTTTATACTTTCTAAATACTTTATATTTGATGTTTCTCTCAATAGCCATCGTATATTTCTCCATTGCAATACTTCATAAATTCTTTGATGTGCTGTGGATGAATCGTTTCCTTTTGAAAATGAATTGTTTTTTTTCATAGTTGGAATCATCAAAGTTCATATTTGTTTTATGATTTCAAGACTGCGATTTGTGTGGGATGAAGAGTGTACCCAGCCAAATATGATTTGTGTGGGATGAAGAGTGTACCCAGAAAAATATTTCCCAGGTTGGGTTGGTCTCAACCTCCCTTGCCAATCCTCACCCCTTTTATCAATCTTGATGGCCAACCAATTAAATTTCCCCGGAAATATTTTCTCTCCTCCCACGTAGCGTGGGAGCTGGAAACCTGAAGGGCAGATTTTTGGGAGAAATTCTTTCTTTCCAATCGCGAGGCCTATTTAACAGGTA
Organism: Cryptomeria japonica; assembly: GCF_030272615.1. Taxonomy (NCBI): domain Eukaryota; kingdom Viridiplantae; phylum Streptophyta; class Pinopsida; order Cupressales; family Cupressaceae; genus Cryptomeria; species Cryptomeria japonica. The sequence goes on along the minus strand of NC_081411.1, from coordinate 69,626,059 downwards.
TAGGGATCCGAAATTTTGTTGCTAGTTCATTCAATTTTCTTTTGCTATTACTTTATTTATCTATTTGATTGAATTCAACGACTGTTTCTTTGTGTGAATTTTAAAGCATTTGTGCCCTCTTTTCTAATGTTTTTAACCAATGATATACCCTGAAATGATATTGTTTTAATCTACAATATTTTGAAATGATATTGTTTTAATGTGCCATATTTATTATCGTATGTTGCTTACTTGTGTGTCTCTATGAAGCCAATCTGGGCAACTCAAGCTTGTATGTTCCCAGCTACTTTCCACACCCAAACTTGCAGCCAATAACTACCTCTTTTTGAAAAAGTTATTGCGCATTTACATTATACTTATAATTTGACAGGAAGTTTAAAATGTTTTACTGGTTTTTTAGAAGGAAGTACATAAATATTTTGTGTACTATTGTTCTTTGAAGAGATAGTTTTCTTTGGAGAAAATACTAAATACATTTTTGCCCCTTCATTTTTGCCCCTTCAGTGGCCTTATGTCTGGCCTTTTTCAGTACACACAACATAATTTACGAAATAATAGATTTTTTCAACATTGGCTATTAATATATTTGTTAGAGCTGGAAAATTCATTTCAATGCACCGAAATCATTTATCATTATTACCGTGTCTCATGGGAAAATCTATTTGTTCCTCTATTTCGTCTGAATGTTTCAGCCTCTTTTCTATTGGACTAGCTTAAGTAGCTGACATCCTAAAATTTGGAATTGATTTCCATTATATCCCTTAAGTCATGCTAAGTTATTGCTAATAAATTCTTGTATTCTTCTTCAATTGAATATTAAAAAAACTCTTCCAACAAAAATTTCCATATGCAAAAGTTAATATTGAATGCCCCATGTTCACTGCATTAGTGGGCAATCTTACTGCAGTGAGGGGCATTCGAGCTCCCATCACGGTCAGTACCGTCTATTTTAATTTTCAATTACACCCAAGCCCTTGAACTGAATTTTGTGGTTTTAAAATTTAAAATGGGGTGCTTTCAGCATGATTTTTAAATTTTTATTGACTTACTTCATGATTTTGCACAAATTGATGGACAAAATTTGCAGAAAAAATTAAGAAAACCTACCAAAGCAGCTGTTGATTTAATCTATTAACAAAATGGAGGGCACATTCAATAAAAATTGAAGTTCAATCAGAATATGTAAGCAATTTTTAATGATATAATACAGTTAAAAATTTGAGTTAAAATTGATAATTCCCCCTTGACATATCAACTTAAACACACTATAAAAAATGTTCAGATTTTAGGCAATAGGATGGTCTGACTTACTAATAAACACATATGCAAATCTTTAGGGTACATATTACATTATTATTTTAAATATCTTATACCAAAAATTTTTAAAATTCTTTTAATAAAAAAAAAATCCTAAATCATTAAATTTTAGTAGATTTAATGTAAAAGTTGTGTGAGCTCTTCTATTTTTTGCATCTATCTAATTTTTACAATTTTAATCATTTTTTATTTTATTTTAACATCTACCTGGTTTATTCATAATGTATTACAAAATAAATCTATTTATTAAATTATAATTTATATCAATTTAATATAATGCATATATAAATATACTAATTAATAAAAATAGCTTTGGTAAAAAAAAATATTATAAAACTTTTACAAATACAATTATATAATTTTAAAAATTCAATATATATACTATCCGCTAAACCATTGCACCTTCATTTGGTGCAAGCGCTAGTATATAGTTTTGTTGGCAATTTATTCTAGGGTTCATTTGTTGCATAGTTGAAATGATATAGTAAAGTTATTTGCACATGACATTTAATGTTTTGAAATAATGCATTTGATAATAGGGTTTTGCCCAATTTTTATAGATATATATTGCAATTTTCATTCAGTTGTTTATTATTTTTTTATGTTTATCATTTGATTCATATGATAAACATCTGTGTCATAAAAAATATAACGGTTTTTTATACTAGTTTAGAAGCCTTAGACATAAAAAAACATAATAGTTTTTTTTATAAATTTTGAAACTGGGTTGAAGTTATGCCAATGAGGAATAAAAATAATTTAGTTATATATTAATATTGAAATGTTGGTTAAAATAGATTTAATAAATTTAAAAGGGTGAGGATTAATTTGTTACTATTTAAATAAGATTATGATTAGGTATTAATTAGTGTTAAGGTTTTGTAAAATTTGAATTATCAATATGGTTAGGGTTAAAGTTAAAATATGATTAAGATTAATGTTAAATTAGATCTAAGGATCACAAATATTATTCCCTTTAAATTATTAGATCAAAATAATATATCTAGGTATAAATCTCATTATTACATCAAATTTATATCTGAAAAATATCCATCGAGTGATATCTAATTCAAATGCACTTGTATTTGTTTGTGTTGCATTTGAAAAAAATATAAGTGATGTGTTGATAAATATTTATAGATTCTATAAAAAAAAGTTTAATTTATTGTTTATTAATAACTATTTTTTTATTATAATATACAAAGTTATTTTAGATAAATTAATCACATAATAAAATAATTATGTTTCAGTATATTATGTTTGAAATATAATATACATACATGTACACCTACATACATACATACAGACACATATAGACACACCATACATACATGCACAGATAAACACACATACATACATACATACATACATACATACATACATACACAGACACACACACATACACACATACACATGGATGCATGCATACATGTACACATAAAAACATAGATGCACATACACACACATACACATATTTGAACACACATAAAGACATATCTACATACACACATACACATACACATGTATGTATCCATACATGTACACATACATACATACATATGGATGTTGATAGATTTTGTTTGTTTACAATAATCTTCCTGTGAGTGTCTTGTGGCATTGTTTTACTTTTGTTTGGACTTTAATTTCCTTTGTAAACCATATTTTAGATCTTCTTTATGTCATGTGTTTATTTGGATTGATCAGTTTTGAAGACGCTGTGTCTCTTGTCATTTTTGTGCAAGATGTTGCCAATAGAAGTTGAGATCTTTGAGTATTTGAATTTGATGACTCTAGTGCAATATAAGGATATCCATTACACTTTAATGTTGATAAATTAATGAAAAAAAAGGCACCTTGAGAAGGATATCTCTCTGCTTATTCTATATATATTATCAAATATATATAAGCTAGTAATATTACACAATCATATAAAGTTTTGTACTCTGAAAAACAGCCACAACAAATAAAATTGCTCAACAAAATTTTTCAATTTCATAAATTTCTTATCCATTATAAAATTCATTATACAGTCCCAAACTAAAACACATCAAGCAATAAATTGATATTAAAATAAATAAAATTGTCATTCTATTTTCAAAAAATTATTTAAAAAAATGGTTTCATTTATGCTAGAAACGTTGAAAATGAGTAGAAACACTAGCATGTTTATTAAGTATAGGAACTTTGCAAGATGCTGGAATGATTTATATTTTGTCCATCGAATGGACAGATGGCAAATTGAAAACTGGATATTAAGTGGCTAAATTAAACTTTATATCCATATAATAGCAAATTCCATGATTATGCGCATATTTCTAAAATATCCGTTCATAAAACCTTTCTTAATATTTTGGTTCTAACACACCGAATTAACAAAACGATATTATGGCAATACAAATTTTATTATTTATCATCTATTTCTGGTAGGAGTTAAACAGCTGAAATTTATCGTTGCATGCAGAGTTTTAATAGTTGTTTTCGAAAAGTTGATATTAAAAAAAAAATTTATAAATTTGTGAAATAATTTTTTTAAGGTTATAAATATTAAAGATTTTCTTATGACACAAAAATGATTTTATTGGTAAGATTAAAGATAAATAATTTTAAAAATTGATAAAATTAAGAATCTAACATATTAATTTAATTTAAGTTGACTTTTATTTGTTTTCTCCACTTTTACAATAATTAAAAAACTAACAGGCTCTACAACTCTCCCGCCTATTCGGGTTTGAATCCGTGTTTCTTGATGACCGCCCACTCTGGGGAGGTCCCCCCTCCCTTGCTGGACCCAACACCCGATTCTATGGTCGGGGTGCATGTTGTTGTGCCGGCTACGGGGTCTCCACAATCCCCACGGTCTGTGGACCATACGGAAGAAAACACCCCTTCCTTTCCACTAGTTCTGACTGATACTGGCATGAAAGGGGAATAAAGGAATATACCTTAACCCGAACCAGAAACTTATGCCAGTCAGGTGGATGTGGATCTTGTGAAGGAGAATCCCAAGGCTAACTAGACGAACGCCCTCCTTGGGTCAAGAAACTCGACCCGTGAAGATGCTGTGGCCACTTTCTCCCAAACGATCAAACTCTTTGACAACTTGATGGACAAAATCACCTCTTCCCTTCACCTGGCCATAGTTAGTCATTTCTTCTCCTTCTGACCATCTATTGACATGGTGAGGCGATGGGCAAAATCTCATTGGAAGCTTAAAGGAAGCCTAGAGGTTTCAGCTATGCTGGGGGGACTCTTTCTATTCAAGTTCAGCACTAAAGAGGATCTGATCTATGTTTTGTCGGGTTCTTGGGCGTATGGAAGCTTGGTTTTGACCCCTCCGCAAAACTAATTCACATGGCTCGAGTCTGGGTTAGGCATTCTAGACTCCCTCTGGAGTTCTGGGATGAACAAATCTTCTACTAGATAGGAAACTTGTTTGGCAGCTTTTTCACAATGGACTCAGTCACTCTCAACAAATCCAGGTTGGTGTATGCTCATTTTTGTGTTAATGTTACTACTAACAAGGCTCTCCCCAACTTCATCTCCCTAAAATCCAAATGGGAAAAATGGTCTCAAGATATTGTGTATGAAAATGCCACCTTGTTTTGCTAGAAATGCAATAATCAGGGGCATTCCTATACTGAATGTAAAGCTCTCGTGGTTGTGGAACCCAAGCTCAAAAATAAAGCCATATGGGCCGAACCCATCAGCCCTGGTGACCCATCATCCTTAGCCCCCCTTGAGCTGACTACTGTAAATGAAATATCTGAGGATTACCCGCACATGAACAAGATACTAGATATCCTAAAATCTCCAGTGGACCCAATCAAAAACTCATGTAGTCCCCTAGAAGAGGGGGAGATCCCATAGGTGATAGCCCTCAACCTGTCCCCCAACCCCCGCCCTTCTGCTTCTCCCACCCCCTGTCCTTCATGCCCCCAGCCCGGCTTTGGTCAAGCCTCTTATGACTGAAAGTATCTTACCCACCTCTTCAACCCCCCTCACCCCGACAATAGGGGATAGAGAGGTGCACCCTAGAAACTCCCTGGCAACTCTGCTGAAAGTGTCCTCCCTAGGTTCTCCTCAGATGGATAATGAAGAATGGATAACCCAGAAGAATAAAGTTAAGGCCAAGAAAGATGATGTGGGGGGAATGGAAAATAAAATTGGCAGACCCTCAGAAAGAGTCCTAAGACACAAGGTTATGGCAAGGGACATTGCAAAGGGCAAACAATTGACCCTGGATGGACTTAACAAAAGTAAGAAATGAAGTTCCTCTCTTGGAACATAAGGGGTCTGAATAGCCCCCAGAAGAAGTTCACCATAAAACAACTCATTCTGGAGATGAAAATTGACATTTGCCTCCTTCAGGAAGTTAAGATGCCATTTCAAACCTTTGCGGCTATGGCTGGTAAACTTTGGCCTGGAGTGGACTATTTGTATGTTGATGCTTTGGGTGCTTCTGTGGGTATTTCTACCCTCTGGGATCCCATTAAAATGAAAGGTAAGCTTTTCATTAGCTCCCAAAATTTGCTAGCAGTCTCTCTTCTTTATGGAGAACAATGCTGGCAGATTTTCAATATCTATGCTCCCAACTCAAGGTCGGGGAGACGGCTCATCTGGGAGGAAATTTATAATATCATTGTGACTAACTAGAAGGATCAGTTTATGCTTGTAGGAGATTTCAATTCCCCCTCTACCCCTCTGAGAAATGTGGTGGCCTGGAGGATTTCCCTGATAGCATGGGCAACCTAGCCATCTTTATTAATACTACTAGCCTTACGGATATCGACCTACAAGGTGCCCCTTTCACCTGGTCGAATAATAGGAAAGGTAAACATCTTATTCAAGTCAGACTGGACAGATTCCTGATTTCCACCAATTGGGACATTAGACATAGCTCTTATCTGAAAACCCTCCCAAGGATTGCATCTGACCACAACCCCCTTCTTTTTCACTAGAAAGACAAAACCTAACAGGGTCCCCCCCCTTTCACTATGAGATCATGTGGGCCTCACATCCGGACTTCAGGGAGTTGGTTAGATGCTGGTGGACCACCCTGATCCAAGGGACTATAATGTTCAAAATTATGAAGAAACTAAAGCTAATTAGCAAGGAAGTCAAAGGTTGGAATACGACCACCTTTGGAGACATCTTCAGAAAAAAGAAGGACCTGGGGTCCAGACTAAAACAACTTTAGAATATTATGGCTACTGGTAACCCTCGGACCCCATTCTAAAGAAGGAGGAAGACTGTCGTAAGAGCTAGAAAGATACCATTGCCAAGGAAGAATTATACTAGAAGCAAAGATCTAGGATCCAGTGGTTGAAAGAAGGGGACAAAAATTTTGCTTTCTTCCACAGATCAGCTTGTATCCACAAGAGGAGGAACTATATCAAAAGTATTAAGGATGAAACTAGTTAGCAGATCTCTAAAGACATTCTGCTTGGACAGAATGTCATGGACTTTTTCACTAGAATGTATACAGATATTGGTGGATGTGATTATCTGCTCTAGGACTGCCTGGTTAGTAAGCTATTGATGGCCATCAATGAGGATGACAACTGGCAACTCATGGCCCCCATCTCTGTTGATGAATTTCATCAAGTTGTATTTTCTATGGGGGCCTACAAGACACCGGGCCTAGATGGTTTCCCCTTGGTGTTCTTCTAGGATTTTTGGGCTAATGTTGGCTATGATGTCATCAAAGTTGTTCAAGATTTCTTCAAGATGGGAAGATTGCTAAAAAAGATCAACAACATTTTCACTGTCCTCATCCCCAAGACCACGACTCCCACCTACTTGAAGGAGTACCAGCCCATAATCCTCTACAATACCATTTATAAGATTCTCTCCAAGGTCCTTGTGAATAGGATTAAACCCTTCCTGGAAAAATTTATCAGCCCATCTGAGAAAGGCTTCGTCTTGAGACGCCAAATTTTGGATGCTGCCATTGCCACTCGTGAGATAATCCACTCCATGGATAGGAGAAAATTACTAGGTATGGTTTTTAAACTTGATATATCTAAAGCTTATGATAAGGTTAATTGGGAGTTTCTTTTCAAAGTGCTTCTAAAACTGGGATTTAACCAAAAAATGGTGAATATGATCCGGGAGTGTGTTACTATGGTCCAATTCTCAGTGTTGATTAATGGGACTCCTAGGGGATGTTTCAAAGTTGGAAAAGGTATCCGGCAGGGTGACCCTTTGTCCCCTTATCTATTTATCATGATAGTCAAAGTCTTAAATAGAAATGTGACCCATCTGATTACCAATGGTAGGCTCCAAGGGTTCAAAGTGGCTTCCACGCTCCCCCCCTCTAATATTCAACAGTTCATGGATGACACCTTCCTATTTGGTAGGTCTTCTGTCATGGAGGCCAAAGGATGGAAAATCCTACTTGCTGACTACGCCAAAGCGTTGAGACAATGCATCAACTATGAGAAGAGTAATTTATACTTCTTCAACACTCCTAATGACCTCCAACTCAGAATTATCTCCATCCTCAGATGCAAAGTGGCAACTATCCCGGGGACCTACCTAGGTCTCCCCCTCACGGTCAAGGAAGTCACCCCCACCTTCTGGAACTTGATCTTGGAAAGAATGTAGACAAAACTTTTGAGATGAAAAGGGAAATTCCTTAGTAGTTTGGGGAAGCTCCAGCTTCTCGCAACCTCCCTACAGGGAATTTCGGTGTACTTCCTTTCCATGTTTAAAATATCAGGGACCATGGGGAAAAAACTTGAGAAAATCCAAAAAACCTTCTTATGGACTAGCTTGGAAGAGAAAAAATGCCTTGCTCTGGTAAATTGGGATACCATGTGTTTACCCAAATCTTTGGGAGGCTTGGGCATAAAAAAGATTAATACCCTTAATAAGGCGCTAATTGCCAAGATTGGATGGACTCTGGCTAAAGGTGAGGCGGACTGGTGCAACATTATCAAAGCTAAGTACCTGGAACGGGAGCATTTCTACTATAATTTGAATACGACCGACCTCCCCCAAGGTTCCAAGTTGTGGAACAACATCCTGAAGAGCAGAGTGATGGTTAAAGAAGGGCTGAAGTGACAGTTGGGAGATGGTAGAAAGGTGAGATTTTGGGAAGACTTTTGGATGGAGGACAGGCCTTTGGTCAACACTCACTTCCATCAAATCACAAACCACCTTAAAAGTATTCTAGGGGTTTATGCTATGGATTATTTGGATCCTGGAAGTGGTTGTTGGAAGGGCATTGTGCTCATCTTTAGCAATAGACCTAACCTGGTCCCCCTTGCTCAAGACCTGCAACTCATTTTGTCAAAAACTAGAATCCCCCTGGCCCTGAATGAAGACAACTTCATCTGGAAAGACACCCAATTGGGCTATTTCTCAGTCAAAACTGCTTACAATCAGCTCGTTAAGAACCTTGTGGACACTAAATGCTGGAAGAAAGTCTAGAACCCTCAGCTAATCCCTACAATCAATTTCTTCTGGTGGTCCCTCATGCATGGTAAAACCCTCATGCTTGATAACTTGAAAAAGAAGGGATTCCATCTCCCCAATAGATGCAGTCTATGTAAAGCCAATGAGGAATCTATTGACCAACTTTTTGTCATCTCTCCCTTTGCAGCTCATAGTTGGTCTAGTACTCTTCAGAAATGTGGTCTTTGTTGGGTCTTCCAAATGAATGTTAAAATGTTGCTATTGATTGGACCCCCCCACCCATCATTCCCTCATCATCTAACTTTGGACACAAATACTGCCACATATCTGCTGGGCTTTGTGGAAAGAAAGAAGCAACATAATTTTTAGAGACACTGAGACCCCCCCTGACACTATGGCTCACATGTGCTTCAAGATGATCTTGGAAAATTTAGAAGTTACAAAATGGAAAATCCCCCCTTATCCTCCCAATGAGGCTGACAACAAAATTGTTGTTTGCTGGAAGCTCCCCTACCTTTGATCACTTCAAAAACAGTACCAAGAACAAGAGACAAATGACTAGATGGTCAACCCCTAGGATTCACTAGTTTAAACTGAATTTTGATGGTTCTGCTCAAAGTAATTGTCAGGCTGGAGGTGGAGTCATCCGAGACCATCTGGAGAACATGGTTGCAGCCTACGTTGGCAACCTAAGGAATAATTCGGTCACTCAAGTTGAAGGAATGACCCTCCTTTGGGGTCTGAAAATGGCTAACTCCATAGGAATAAAACATCTGGAAATTGAAGGAGACTCAAATCATTATTGACTCTGTCAAAGGGAACACTACGACAAGATGGAGAGTGGAACCCATTCTGAGAGATATTAGGTGCCTTCTGGTCATGTTGGAGGACTTCACTATCTGCCACATCTTCAGAGAAGGAAACAAAGTTGTCGACTCCATGGTGGTTGACAAAAGGCTACAGAATGGCTTACGATACTAGAGGGACTGATGAGCTTAAAATATGCTCATAATTTGGATGTATGATAAACTTTTAAATGGCTTTGCTTTTGTTATTTCATGAATGTTTAGACTTTGTTGAAACCTTTTTGGGATATCCTGTAGCAAGATACTTTTATATTCCTGTAACTCATTATGTTGACTTGATTGCATTTATTGCCCCGTTGACTCTCTAAAATGACTGGTATATCGTATACAGTTTTTGAATGATGAAGTAGATTTAAATGTGTGATTAATGAAAAGATATTGTGTATGTGCCATACGTCTTTTTCTGTTGCCTGTTACCTTTTGTTTCACAGGTTGTTGAAGAACGATCGATTCAAGCACAGCCGATCTCGGCCTTGCAGTAAAGTCCATTTCCTGCACGACTTCGAGGGAGCTCTGGCAAGGACTCTTTGATCGAACCATGGGAAAGAATTTTAATGGCAGTTAATTAGGAAAGAGTGGAGTGCTAGATTTTCTCTCAGGATCAGGTTGAATGCATAAATTCATTTATGAAGTTTGTTGCTTGACTCGGGGATATATTTTACTCCCACGTCTTTCTTTGATGGAGTTAGTTAGTTAGTTGCTCTCCTGCTTTTAAATAAAGCTCTCTCCTGCGCGAGAGAGAAGAGAGGAGATGATAGATAGAGTAAGATAGAATCAGAATAGTAGTTATCATGTAAGAATCGATATGATAATAAAAGACAGAATTTGTTGTTAGTTTCCATATCAACAAAATAATATATATCATTCTGTTTTTATGAATAAAGTTCAATGAAGTTCTGTGTTTAGCATCTGCGTAATCAAGAAATGCTTGCTAAGGGGGCCCACTTAGTAGGTATCTGTAGCTAGTTAGTTAGTTGTTCTTTCCTGTTAAAGCTTCAGTTTTCTTTCATCTTTAAAGTTTTTATACAAACTCAGCTTTACATTGCTCCTGCAGCACAAGGAATCCATCACTGTGCCTATTCCTGCAGCATAAAACCAGTTCATAGTTTGTGTTTCAGTTGTAGTTATCATGATTTCTGTTCTAATCAGATCATAGTTGAGTTAAAGAGATTTGCATTACCTTCCTGTAGCGTAGGTAGAATTTCTTTCCAGTATGTATTTCTGCTAAGTTTTGACCAAAATGAGTTCCTAGTGCATATATTTTGCTGCGCCATTTAAAGTATACGTCCCCTGGTTTGACAAGTAAATGAACATCTACAGAGAGAGATATTGGTCACCTATTGGAATGCCCAAATCCAGGAAAGGTTTTACTGCAATTTTCATATCCTTTTGTGGGCGCGACCATTTTTGGTGCCGCTGTCGAGGATGGCGTCTAGCTAGGAGTTTATCAGAAGTCATTTTTAGTATTAGTTTAGCTTGTTAGTAAAATTTTGTAGATCCGTCAAGCCACTATTTATCATATTGCATGCATAGAAGAAGAAGAGATGCCCTGGGAAGGTTCCTCCCTGAAAATCTATTTATTGAACTGCCATTTGACCCAGCTGACAATGAACCTGAGGAAAATCCATTCGCTCTATTATTCCAAGAACCAAACATGGCAAATAATCCAACTCTTGCATTTGAGTTTCCCATTGTTCCCCAGGGAGATACTGACAATCTTAAAAACATTCCCTCTTCTTTGCTTCCAAAGTTTTATGGCCTGGTCATAGAGGACCCAGAAACCTTTCTATTTGAATTTGATGTCCTCTGTTGTAGTTATGACTACAACATAGACGTTCATAAACTAAAGTTATTTCCTTCCACCTTGAAGGAAGAAGCTCTCAGATGGTTCATGAGTCTAAGAAGAGGCGTCATCGATAGTTGGGAGGTCATGCAGACAACATTCCTTGACAAGTATAAGGAATATTATAAGAGTGCCAGCAAAAGTGATGACATATTCTGAATTCATCAGAAGGACGATGAAAATCTGGAAGATTATATTTCCAGATTCTTGTTTTCACTAAAGAGGAACTCAAATTTTACTCTCAATGAGGACTCTCAGAAATTACTATTTCTAAGAGGAATCAGTGATGCCTGTATAGATTCCCTAGACTTGATAGGAGGAGGTGATATAACCCAGCTGCCTTGGGATGATATAAAGAAAATATGTCTTAACTACTTTGGAGCAATAGTTAAGAAAGGTCAAGGTCATCATGCTACAATAGGGAAGTCTTCTTCTGGTGGAGTTTCCCGAATGGAGATAACAAATTTGCTATCTGACTTCAAGCAGGACATCATTAATAATATGGCTACACAACTGGATACTATGCAAGCTCGAAAGAAATATGAGGAGGCTAAAGCAGTTTTGACCGAGTTCTGTCCACACTGTAGACAAAAGAAGCGTGACTGCAGATGCAAGATGGTGGCTAATTTGGAAGTTAAACAACTACCTACTGAATTCAAGCCTGTAGAAGGAGATGATGATCAGGTGTTCTTTATTGCACAAAGGAGACTATGGGCCCAAAGACAAGGTATGCATCAAGATCCTTTAACTTTTGGTAATTCTTATTCTGGATATAATAACCAATGGCAACATGCATATGGACCACCACCACCCTGGAATCCACCTCAACCAAATTGGCCTAATTATCAGAATCAGCAATGGCAATCCCCTCAAGGAGGATGGCAGCAGCCACAAGGGTAATGGACCCCACCTTTAGGAAATTGGCAACAAAATTTCCAATGGCGAGGCCCTTAGCAATGGAAAAACTAGTCCTCTGGATTCCTGCAGCTTCCACAGCCACAACCACAGGCCCTTATGCCACCTCCTGTAGTAACTGCCACAAATCCTGGACCTCCAAGACAAACACCTATGCCTGCCCAACCGTTGCCCAATCCCAATAATAAGCAACAGCAGCAGCAGCAGCCTGCGTATCTTGCTGAAGCCAACCAATATCAAGCTTATGCTTTAAATGTTAATGACATCCATTTGAGGTTTGGAACTACTTTACCTGCTCCAAAACCACCTCTAATTACTGAAATACCAAATTCTCCCCATGAAGAATCTACTATATCCGTTGTTCCTACTGAGCACATGCCCATAACTGATACAGTTTCTAAAGGGCCTATTCTGCAAAATCAAGACAAACCACCTTTTCCTCAGAGGTTGCAAAGTACTGCATATAAACCCATAGAAGAACCCACTTTTGACATTCTGGATCAACTCAAGAATGTGCAGATTCAAATTCCTTTATTTTAGGCTATTAAAGATATTCCTATTTTTGGAAAAACTATTAAAGAAGCCTATTTGAAGAAGCCTGGATGAAAGAAAAAGGATCCTCAAACAATTCATGTATTAGCAAAATTGGCTGATATAATGTTGGGAAATGTAGTTATTCCAAAATATATTGACCATGGAAGTCCTACAGTGCACATAAATGTAAATGGCCAAGTTGTAAAAAATATTTTGATTGATTTAGGTGCTGCCATTAATGTCATGACAAAGCATACTATGGACTCCCTGAACATTTTAAACATTAGGTCTACACCTACAGTTCTGCAGCTTGCAAACAGCTCCATAGTTAAACCTGATGGCATAGTAGAAGATGTAATTGTCATTCTTGAAACTTGGGAGTATCCTGCTAATTTCACAATATTATCAGTTAAGACAACTTTAGGAGGATATCCAGTTATTCTTGGTAGACGATGGTTAGCAACTGCTGATGCTTTTATAGGATACCGTTCTGGAGATATGACCATTTCTGATGGGCAGTCCACAAAGAAATTGGCTCTGTATCCACCTGCTAAACCTCAGCTAGATTTGTCCCAACCTGTTTGGCCAGATGTGGGGGAGGAAATTGAAGAAGCCAATTCTTTGGCTTAATTAATGATGATTCAAAATGACCCATTCTCACAACTTCAGAGTGAAGATGTCTTGCTGTTTCAAATTCTATAGTACAACTTTGATATGGGTAGTTCATCTGATCCAAATGATACTCATTTACAATGTTTCCTGCAGCAACCAGATTCTGAAAATTCACTGCCTAAACTTCTAGCAATTTTTCACAATTTGCTTCCACAAGAGATACAAACATTACCAGTAGACTCTATGAGTAATCTCACGGAGCAGATAGAATTGTCTCAAGGTCATTGTTTGAACATCAATAACAAACTGTCATAGTCTCAACAGGCTGACCTATTAAAAATGTACAAGAACAGCATAAAGCTTTTGCATGGGAATATGGGGACATGCAAGGAATAGATCCTCGAGTTTGTACTCATAGGATATATATCAAAGAAGATTGTTCACCAATTAGACAACCTCAAAGAAGAGTAAATCTAGCACTTAGAGAAATAGTTAAAAGTGAGCTTCAAAAGTTGCTTGATGCTGGTTTTATTTATCCAATCTCTGACAGTCAATGGGTTTCTCCATTAGTCATTGTCCCCAAGAAAGGTGAAAAATAGAGAGTATGTGTAGATTACAGAGAATTGAACAATGCCACTAAAAAAGATCACTTTCCACTACCTTTTGTAGATCAAGTACTAGACTCACTGTCTGACAAAAGATATTTTTCCTTTTTGGATGGTTACAGTGGGTACAATCAGATAAAAATTGCCCCTGAAGATCAAGATAAGACCACTTTTACTTGTCCATGGGGAACATTTGCTTATTTGGTCTTGCCTTTTGGCCTATGCAATGCGCCAGCAACATTTTAGAGAGCAGTAATTAGTATCTTTGCTGATATATCTCATGAATGTATGGAGATTTACATGGATAATTTTACTGCCTATGGAGTCACATTTGAAGAAGCACTGGTAAATTTAGAAAAAGTATTGAAAAGGTGTAGAGAACAAAATTTGTCTCTAAACAGTGAGAAGTGTTTTCTAATGATGGAAGAAGGTATTGTTCTAGGTCATCATGTTTCAAAAAATGGAATTCAGGTCGATCCTGCTAAAATTGAAGTAATTCAAAATTTACAAACTCTTGCAAAATAGAAAGTTGTCAGAAGTTTTCTTGGTCATGCAGGGTATTATAGAAGGTTTATTAAGGACTTCAGTAAAATTGTCAGTCCACTTTATGCTTTGTTAACAAAATATTCCCAATTTGAGTTGACAGAGGCTTGTGAAAAATCCTTCCTACAACTAAAGGACTTGCTTACTAAAGCCCCTATTCTTCAAGGTCCAAAATAGAATTTGCCTTTTCACATACATGCTGATGCCTCTAACTTTGGCATAGGAGCAGTTCTGAATCAAAAAGAAAATTCAGTTGAACATGCTATTTACTTTATCAGCAAGAACCTTCAAGGTCCTGAGCTCAACTATACTATCACAGAAAAGGAGTTGCTTGCAGTAGTGTATGCTTTCAATAAATTTAGGCATTATGTCACAGGTTATCAGATATTCATCCATACTGACCATGCAGCAGTCAAGTATCTGATGAACAAACCTGCCATCTCTGGTAGGTTGGCACGTTGGCTCCTGTTGTTACAAGAATTTGACATTTCCATAATTGACAAACCAGGGAGAGCCAATGTTGTACCTGACTTTTTATCAAGACTTCAATCAGCTGCACCTGTTGAACATGAGATCATTGATGATAGGTTCCTAGATGAACACTTATTTTCCATCGCTGCACATATACCCTGGTATGCAGACATTGTCAATTATCTAGCAGCAAACAGAATACAAGACCATTTTTCTCCAAAAGAAAAGAAATTGTTAATAGAGAAAAGTTTTAACTTTTCCTGGATTGCAAATAGTTTGTTTTATATTGGACCTGATCAGGTAATGTGAAGATGTGTAAGAGAAGATGAAACTTATGACATATTGCATGCTTACCATGATGAACTATGTGGAGGACATTTTGCAGCAAAAAGAACATCAATGAAAGTTCTTACAGCAGGGTACTACTAGCCAACATTACATAAGGATGCTGTGGCCTATATAAGAAAATGTGACAAATGCCAGCGTATGGGAAGACCAACTAAGTCCGATGAAATGCCACTATATCCGCAGATAATAGTCACCCCTTTTGATAAATGGGGGATGGATATTGTAAGGCCAATTGATCCACCATCAAATGGAAAGTCATACATTCTAATTTGCATGGACTATGTAACAAAATGGGTCGAGGTAGCAGCTATGACTCATGTCCGAGATAACAAAGTTGCTGAGTTTCTGTATGAACAAATTTTTATAAGGTTTGGAGTTCCTAGAGAGCTTGTAACTGATCAAGGAGCTCGGTTTACGTCAAATTTGATCACTGCACTAATGAATGACTATAAAATCAAACATAGGAAGTCCAGCCCTTATCACCCTCAAGCCAATGGTGAGGCAGAGATAACAAACAGAGAAATTGAGACGATTCTCACAAAGACAGTGCAGATCCATAGAAAATATTGGAGCAATAGACTTTCTGAAGCAGTTTGGGCTTACAGAACTACATGAAAAACAACAACTGGGTTTACACCTTTTGAGCTACTTTATGGGAAAACAGCCATGTTACCCATAGAATTTGAACACAAAACTTTGAGGACAGCTCTTGAACTCAATATAGACATATCTGAAGCATAGAAGGATCATCTCTTGCAGCTAAATGCTTTGGACGAAATGAGAAAAGCCGCCCTGCAGCATATAGAAGCAATTCAACAGCAAAGGAAGAAATGGCATGATCAGCACATTAAAACTAGGAATTTTTTTGTTGGAGATTGGGCTCTGTTATATGATTCCAGATATCAAGAAAACCAAGGTAAGCTCACAACACGCTGGCTTGGCCCCTATGAAGTTGAAAATGTGTTTGACAATGGAGCTGTACAACTAGTAACAATAGACCCAGTCCGCTTCAAATTGCTAGTGAATGGCCACCGACTCCGGTTGTACCACAAACCAGTCTCCAAGGAAGAATTCATGCAGTAGTTCATTCAGGTTCCTCCCACTACTCTTCCTACAGCCGAAGGCTTTAGCCTTTCTCTTGCAGTGTTACCGTAATTTTCAAAACAAGCATACTCATAATAAAGATTTTCTTTTTTTTTTTTTAAAAGGAAACCCCTTTTTCTCCATTCTCAATTATTGCCTCCATTTCACTTCTTTATCTTCCGTCCATCCATTCCATTAGTTCATTTCATCCACCCATCTCACCCATCCACGTCATCCATCCGCATCAACCTTAATTAAGATATCTTTTCCACTTATCAATTCATGCAGATGTCGTCATCTTTCTTCACACGTACGTGCAATTATCAAAGGTACACCATATCTTTTCTTATTGCATATTTGATTTGTTTCATCCTCTTCATTTACTTCTATGCATGTACCGGTCATTATTACCCGACTCTCTACCTGTTCTTTACGACATATGAGGACACATGTCATCCTTTAAGAAGGGGGCAGGGTAATCCATCTGTTAAAATCTGTCTTTTCACTGCTGCCATAACTGCAAAATAATCTTTCTTTAATACTTTTCTGGTACTTTCCAAATATGATCGCATGTCCTTCTTTATTGCATAATTATGATTAAGACTGCTAGTTCAAAAAGTTTAGTTTTGAAAAAAAGAAAGAAATGTGACGGCACGAAAGAAGAAAAACCAGAGCAGAAAGAGAAACAGAGAATTTGAATC
The DNA here is from genome assembly GCF_030272615.1 of Cryptomeria japonica. Taxonomy (NCBI): domain Eukaryota; kingdom Viridiplantae; phylum Streptophyta; class Pinopsida; order Cupressales; family Cupressaceae; genus Cryptomeria; species Cryptomeria japonica. The sequence continues at coordinate 69,608,802 of NC_081411.1, read as the reverse complement.
TTCAGTAAGGAATTGAGTTCAGCTAAAAGAAAACTACAAACATGGGTGGTCAGTTGGTGCGACATGAGCCTGTAGCTCATGAAATGTTATTGCAAAATCCATAAATAGTCCACGCATTCAGCCTCTGTGGATGGTTAAATTATTTCTTGAGCTTAAATGATTTTGATGAAAAGGTTGCTGGAGAATTTTTGAGAACCCTTTCTGAAGGGAGAGCAATCGTATGGGGTCTAATGGTTGTTGCAACCGAAAATAGAATTATAGAAGTAACTAGGCTTCCAGTCGTTGGAGAAAACTTTTCTTCAGACGCTGCAGCTACAAGGGCTGAGTTTTCAATACCTACTGATGGACCTCTGGAAGTTTCCAAGCAGGGATGCAAGCACATATCATTGCCTCCTCCTTATTCAGAGTATGCTACTTACATAATCAGGTATTTGACTTGTGAAGGCCATTTTTCCTATCTACATTCTCATCATTTTAAATTATTGAGCCATATGAGGCATGGGTTAGTTATAAATGTTCCAAATTTCTTGTTAAAATTTTTAGAACAAAGTGCCCACGGAACTCAACAGGGGAAAGATAATTTTATCGCTCATCATGGTCTTATTAAATTACTCATTGAGCACTCTTTGAGGGATGTCTCACCTCTCTCCTGGCAACAATTTGTTGCCCAAAAGAGTTTGCAAATCCCACAACCCCCTAGGGTACTTATCCCAAGACCTCAGAAAAAGAAGAAAGAAATTACATCTACTAGTAAAATAGGGCAAGGGTCACCTACTCCTGTAGCCCCTGGTCCTGCAGCTATAGCACCTGAATCCTCTGCTAGGGTACAAATTAGGTTTGCCACTAGGAGAGAGAAGGGAAAAACAAAGGTAGAAGGGTCCCCAAAATCTAACCCTCATTCTCAGAAAAGGCAATGCCCTTCTCCTGCAGCTCCTTCCCCTGCAGCTATTTCTCCTGCAGCAACACCTATTGCTATTACTAGTTCACCGTCATCCTCTAGTAGGGCAAAGCCCTCTGAACAAACAAGGAAGAGGAAAGCTACCGGAACACCTCCTGCAGCTGCATCAGTGCCGAGAAGGGTTTCTACAAGGAAACAATCTAAGACCTCCCCTGCTTCACTACAACCAGAGGTGATTGTAATTTCAGAAGGGTCTGTTGAGTCCGAATTTAATGTTTCTCAGAATGTGTCCGAGAATGCTGTGCAGAGTTCATTTGTTCCTGAAGAGGAACAAGTTGAGACAAAAGAAACAAGGCATAATGAGCAAGGGTTACCAAATCTTGATGATTTGGCTACTGTTGCTATGCAATTTTCAGAGGAAGCACAGACTTCTCCACCGCAGCAACAAGAAGAATTTATCTTGCAGAAAGAGCAAGAACAGACTGAATAATTGAATGTGCCTAGTGAAGTTGTATTCCACCCTGCAATTTGTAAAACCATTGTTCTGTATAAGAGAACATTTTTAATTGAGTTTTAGGAATATGTTAAAGCTAATTAAGAAACAGTTACATTGCAAACCCTGACTTTCCAATACATAGCCCAGACTGACATGCAACAAAGTCTATGGGGAATAGAAAAGAAGAAATTGAAAAAGAAAATTGAAAGTCAGAAGCAGGAAATTGTTGAGTTGAAAGCAAAAATGGACGAAATGTTAAAAGTAATTGGTCAGATTATGGAATGTAGACCACCACCCAGAGTTTATGCTCTATGCCTTAAAGAACAGTTTTTGTGGTTCCAATTGATGAGAATTTCTAGAAACCAAGATCCTATAATTCATACTGCCAAGGAATTCTATGAAGCACACCAAGCAGCCCCTAACTGGTTAAGGAATTCCTTGTGTGAATTCTATTTGCATGGCTTTTTAATACCATTTGAAATAGAATGGAATCCTCTTCCATATATTGGTGATATTCATTTGAGAGCATTTATGTCATGGGTAGCAAATGAGGTGAATTATGGTAGGCAGTGGGAAATATATGAGGAAGCTGAGAAAACAGAGCCTATTCCATTACGTTCTCAAAGTTCAAACCCCTATGTAATGTTGAAAGATTGGTTTGATCTGACATATGGTATTAATAATGTTTCAGCAACAGAGAAAATATTTGATATTAGAAAACAAGTATATGATGAATTCCAGGCACAACAATATTCATTTTGGAAATTGGCATTCACCAGAAGTGAGAAAAGATGGGAGAGATTAACTATTGGGTTAAGAAAATCAGAACCACATGGTCCCCTAAATTTCACAGTAGCTCTCAAACGAACCAGCAGATATATTCAATTGGGACTTCAAACAAGATTTGAACTATGGTTGCCGCTGACATTCAAACCCCCTGTGCTAATGTGGCCACTTTATCCTCACTAGGCTACAAATCTTAACAATGAATTAGAAGACCAAAGGTATGAAAAATGCCAAGATTTCAGAGGATTTTATTACAAGTTTAAAAATCCATTTCAGAGTAATGTAGCAGCCACTGACTTCAGAGAAACCACCAGAAAAGTTAATGTTGGAGGACCAGCATTGGACTAAGTAGGGGGCAGTGATGAGCTTAAAATATGCTCATAATTTGGATGTATAATAAACTTTTAAATGCCTTTGCTTTTGTTATTTCATGAATGTTCAGACTTTGTTGAAACCTTTTTGGGATATCCTGTAGCAAGATACTTCTATATTCCTGCAGCTCATTGTGTTGACTTGATTGCATTTATTGCCCCGTTGACTCCATAAAATGACTGGTATATCATATACAGTTTTTGAATGATGAAGTAGATTTAAATGTGTGATTAATGAAAAGATATCGTGTATGTGCCATACGCCTTTTTCTGTTGCCTGTTACCTTTTGTTTCGCAGGTTGTTGAAGAACGATCGAGTCAAGTGCAGCTGATCTCGGCCTTGCAGTAAAGTCCATTTCCTGCACGACTTTGAGAGAGCTCCGGCAAGGACTCTTTGACCGAACCATGGGAAAGAATTTTAATGGCAGTTAATTGGGAAAGAGTGGAGCGCTAGATTTTCCATCTGGATCGGGTTGAACGCATAAATTCATTTATGAAGTTTGTTCCTTGACTTGGGGATATATTTTACTCCCACGTCTTTCTTTGATGGAGTGAGTTAGTTAGTTGCTCTCCTGTTTTTAAATAAAGCTCTCTCCTGCGCAAGAGAGAAGAGAGGAGATGATAGATAGAGTAAGATAGAATCAGAATAGTAGTTATCATGTAAGAATCGATATGATAATAAAAGACAGAATTTGTTGTTAGTTTCTATATTAACAAAACAATGTATATCATTCTATTTTTATGAATAAAGTTCAATGAAGTTTTGAGTTTAGCATCTGCGTAATCAGGAGATGCTTGCTAATGGGGCCCACTTAGTAGGTATCTGTAGCTAGTTAGTTAGTTGTTCTTTCCTGTTAAAGCTTCAGTTTTCTTTCATCTTTAAAGTTTTTATACAAACTCAGCTTTACATTGCTCCTGCAGCACAAGGAATCCATCACTGTGCCTATTCCTGTAGCATAAGGCCAGGTCATAGTTTGTGTTTCAGTTGTAGTTATCATGATTTCTATTCTAATCAGATCATAGTTGAGTTAAAGAGCTTTGCATTACCTTCCTGTAGCGTAGGTAGAATTTCTTTCCAGTATGTATTTTTGCTAAGTTTTGACCAAAATGAGTTCCTAGTGCATATATTCTGTTGCACCATTTAAAGTATACATCCCCTGGTTTGACAAGTAAATGAACGTCTACAGAGAGAGATATTTCTCACCTGTTGGAATTCCCAATTCCCAGGAAAGGTTTTACTGCGATTTTCATATCCTTTTGTGGGCGCGACCAGGGACCACAATCAGCTACCAGCCACCACTAAGGAAATCTTGGAAAAGGAAAAAGCCTTTACCCAGGAAGGGACCATCCCATCCACTCAGTGATGAAGGTAACCTTCTTTCAGTTTTCAAATTGGCACAGGGATCTCGCCAATTCCTACCCTAGACGACCACGTATCAAAGGCAGGCTGAGTCACCACTACCATATGGGATGGATATATGATGAAAGTACAGACATCGAGAATGATTACTCCCTAATTATTACTTGGACAGAGCTAACTAGTGATGATAAAGGCGGCATTAAGGACCTATCAACTCACATTGGCCCAAGTGAAGGCTCGCACGTTATAAGTAGATCTTTGGCTTTTGATATCTACTAGCTCTTAAGGGATAATAATCACTTTGATTATTATGACTATTTATTTCAAGTCCGGCATAACTATCTTAACTATTAAGTTTTCTTTGGCTCTACATTGTGGCTGTTATTCATTTTCAATCTATTAAACTAGAGGATTCAAGAATGGGGGGGACAGGGTCAAACTGGAACCCAATAAAGTGGATGAATTCAAAGCTAAACCAACAGCCTGGTTTGTGTGCACTGAAGGCGGTATTGACAAATTCATGGAAAGTATGAAGGATAATGATGAAAGGCTTTCCAAACAATTCATGACTCCCTGGGAGGATAGAAGAGTGACCATGGGGGGAATCTCTTTCGAAATCAATGAAGAGGTTATAGCCCAGGCGACAAGCCTTTCTATGGATGGCAAAAAATGGAAAAAGAAGAGCTGCATTGCAAATTCTACTAGACTCAACTAGTTCTTCCACCAAGGCGAGAACCTTATCAAGAGGGTTGGAGGATTCAATAGGAAGGAGCTCCCTCACCCATGGGACGAGGTCTGCTACATCGTCATGAAGTGTTTTACATTGGAGGGAAAGTATGGCATGTTTTACTACTACCATCTCTTGTTCCTGAACCACTTGAGGAACAAAGACTTCATATCCATTTCATTCTTTTTACTACATTCAATGGATGCTAATGTTAAAGATATAGCCAAAGCCAAGAAGAAAGGGAAAGACTTTCCCATCCTGCACTAGGGCCTTATTCTCTACCTATATAACTTTCACCTTGTCCTCTGTCCACCTCGCTCCATTTTTGTGAAGAATGTCGACCCCTTGACCCAACCTCTAGGGATTATTGATTCAAGCCCTTGATGCCCAGAATTTGGCTCCTCCAGCAATAAAACAAAGAACCAATCCCCTAAGGAAGTGAGAACCCCCAAAAGAGTCAAAATCCAAGAGATTGACTCTGATTTGGATATTACTGAAGAAGCCAACACCCCCTATCCCTCTAGCAGACTGGCCTCTAAACCCTCAGATAAATCCCTAAGAGACCCATCCTCCTTGCACAATATGGGAAACTCCATTTCGACTGTTAAAACGTCCCTGGCCTAGCACAATCTGACCCCTCATTCTGTGAGCTCCACCTAGATTTCTAAAAGCCCCGTGTCCTCCAAGAGTCTAGAGCTAGCCAATTTCCCCTCCCTAACCTTCAGGATTGAAAAAATGTTGGTCATTGAGGAGGGCAGTAGCATAAAGGAAGAGGATTCCAACCTAGCAGAGCTTGAGAAAAAAATAGAGGCCCTCTTTGACAATGTGTAGGTGATCACCAGAGGACTGGAGGTGGTGTAGTCCAAGATGCACGATGTGTACAAGTTTTCTCTGAACGTTATGAGATGCTCGGCCACTACGTTGTGCCAATTGCAAGAAAGCACAGCCAAAGGGAAAGGCAAGGTGGACAATGACTACAAAGGCCTGTTCAAGTTCCTCACTAAGGAATGGGCTAGAAAACTGCTCCCTAAGAAGAGCCAAGCAAAAAAAAAGAAACTTTCTACATATGGAGGAGTTTTTTGTCGATGTTATGTAGTTTCTAGTTGGATAAGCCTAGTTTAGACACAATATAGCTAGGGATAAAGGGATCTCCCCTTGCAATAGAGTAGCCTGGGCTACCCTAGATATTAGGGGCTCCAGCTTTGGCATTTTCTCTATCTACGCACCTAATGACTACAAGGAAAGAGTGTCCCTTTGGATCTGGCTAACTTCCCTCCCAAGTATCCCCTGGATAGTGGCTGGTGACTTTAATATGACTGAGCATCAAGATGACAAGGCTGGGGGACTTCCTTTTGAATGGAAAAAAGTAGAAAAACCTCTCTGGGACAAACTTAAACAAAAAATCCAGTTATTTGACCCCCTCAAGGGCACTAAAACTAGTGCTTCTAACCTATGGTACACTTGGTGCAACTTTCAACAAGGCTCAAATCGTATTTACTCTAGACTGGACAGATTTTATGCTAACAACGACTTCTTCTCATTCTCCCCTAACCACTTGGGGAGTGTGGTTGTTGTCTTGCCAATTACCCTTTCTGACCATTTCCCTATCCTTGCTATCATTAACACTAGAAACGCTATACCCATTAGCAGCCCCTGTAGCAAGAAATTTATTCTCAACACCTCCCTCCTCAAAGACCAAGATTTTCTAGGTGCCCTTAAGGTGGTCAAGCTCTTCAACCTTCAGCCTCAGCCCCCCCAATCCTACACTCTCAGGTGGACAAGGGATGTCTCCTCCTGGTAGAAAGTACTCCAAACCATTGGTCAAAAGAGGGCCAAGGACTCTAGAGCCATAAAAAAAACTCTCACCCATCGCCTCCATTCCCTAGAGTAGGATATTCAGACTAACCCCTCCTCCCCCACCCTGGCCAAGCATGTCTCTAAAGCTAGAGACATCCTCAGAAAGCACCAGCAGGTCAAAAGCAGGGGAGCCTTCATTAGAGCTCGCAACCGCTGGCTCCAATTTGGAGATAAAGGCTCCAAAATCTTCTTTAACCTCCTTAAGAAGAAACAAACCAGAGAAAAAAATTATAGAATAACTGTAGACAACAAGGAACTCCTGGATCTCAATGATATCAAAGAGGCCTTCAAAATGTTCTATAGAACTCTCTTTATCTCAGAAGATAATGAGGCCTCAAAAGAGGCTCGACACAAATGTAGTACCATCATCCCTAAAGGGATCTTTGAAGATGATGCTCTCCTCCTCAAAGTCAGGATCTCTATACAAGAAATTGTCAATGCCATCAAAGCCCTCAAGGATAATAAGGCCCCAGGCCCCGATGGTCTCCCTGCGGAGTTCTACAAAGCCAATCTTGAATGGGTCACGCATGACCTCTATGACATATGCAATGAAGCTCTTGACAATGGAACTTTGGGGGAATTCATAAATAAAGGTATTGTTAAACTCATCCCTAAAGAAGGAGACAAAGTGCTCATTAAGAACTAGAGGCCAATCACCCTCCTCAACGTCTCATATAAAATCCTTGCCAAAGCCTTAGCTACCCGCCTTGAAAAGATTCTTCCAAAATTCATTTGCTCTACCCAAATTGGATTCATTAAAGGCAAGTACATATTGGAAAACCTTGTCACTAGTTGGGAATCCATGGAATGGGCCAAAACCTCTAACCAGGATGCTACCATGTTCCTTGTGGACTTCGAAAAAGCCTATGACAGAGTCGAGTGGGATTTCATCCTCATGATGCTCCAAGCTTTTGGCTTCCCTAATGAGTTTTGTGACTATTTCTGAATTCTCCTCAAAGATGCTTCCACCATGATTGAAGTTAATGGAACCCTGTCCTAGCTTATTCCTCTCTCTAGATCCATAAGGCAGGGCTACCCTCTTGCCCTTGCTCTATTTGTTATTGCCTCAGATGCCCTCTTTTATCTCCTTAGAGATGATACTCCATCTCCTAGAGTCCATGGCATCGTGCTGCCGGATGACTCTGAATTGCTGAATATCCAATTTGTTGATGATACCTCTCTTTTCCTGGAGCTCTCTAGGAAAAACATCGATTCCCTCAACCTAAAAATTGACACCTTTAGTAAATCCTTTGGAGCTAGGATCTCCAACTCCAAATCTATTTTACTTGGCTGGAAGGATGAACCTCCAGACTAGCTACAGTAAGACAAGTACTCATGGGGAGGACCCAACATGATTGTCAAGTATCTCGATATCCCCTTCTCTATTTCCCCCTCTCTTCAGGACATGTGGACCTGGGTTAAGGGGAAAATTGATAAGAAGCTCAACAAATGGGATAATAGGATCCTCTCCCTAGCAGGTAGGGTTCAAGTATGTCAAAAAATCCTCTCCTCACACAGTATCTACTACTCTTCGGTTTGGATGTTCAACAATTATCAAATTTATGAAATTCAAAAGGCTATCAAACGCTTTCTCTGGTCTAATGGTAAGGGCAAAAGAAAGGCCCATGCAGTAAAATGGGCCCGGTGCCACTTAGGCAAAAAACTTGGAGGTTTGGGCCTTAAGGATCTTAAGCTGCAAGGAATCTCATGCATTAGATTGGCAAGAACCTTGGATGATTCTTATTAGAAATAACATTCAAAATGGATTCCCCAAGGCTGCCAAATCATGGAAACTCCTCCCACTCAGTGATCTACTTGCTAGAAGTTTCTCAGTGTCTGTCCAAGGCACCTGGGTATTTATGTCCATCTGGAAAGCCTGGGAGCATGTCCGTAGACTTATCTGCAACTCTAGCATTGACTGTGACAACACTATACATGGTGAAAGGTCGATATGGTGGAACCTCCACCACAACTCTAAGCCACTGGCCTTAACCCAAGGTTGTTCTGCTAGATTCTGGCATAACATGGGGATCAAGTATCTTATGGATATCCTAGAAAATGACAACCTCATCACCTGGGAGGAACTTAGTAGTAAATTTAATCTCCCTACTTTGCATAAGAGGACCTACAATATGATTAGGAATGCCTGTAACACCCTCAATCTCCCTAAGAACACTCATGTTGACACCCATAGGTACCTCTCATTCCTTTGGAAGGATGGATCCCCCCTCCCAAAAATTAAATCCAAAGTTATCTACAACTTGCTTAACCAAGACACCTCTGTGATCGACCATGTCAACACCCTATGGAATGTCCACCACAACCCTACCACTTGGTATAAAACCTTTGAGAACCTTTGGAAATCTCCCATCTCCCCTAAGATCAAGTGTTTTAGATCGCAACTCTTACTGGATAGATTGCCTATTAGGAATAATCTAGCTACATATGATCTTTGTTCTGTCTGCAATAAACCTGAGTCCACTCGGCACATCTTCCTTGACTGCCCTTTTGCTACAGAGATCTGGTTAATGTTTGGAATATCCATTACTGAGGATGTCTTCACTTATGATATACTTACTAGTTTTGTCCATAATATTGAAAAGGATGCTAACTTAATTTGGCAAATTTTGTCTTCTTTTATCCTTTGGTTTATTTGGAAACTCAGAAATGAGGAGAAGTTCCAAGGTAATGCTAGGGAACTTACTGGTTTTTTTAAAAAACTCACACATTATAAAATTGCTTTACAGGTTTGCTTCTTGATGAATGTTGAATGAAAAAAACTCCTACATTTCCTCAAAGAAGGCCAAGCCGCCATGTTTATATATGAGATGGAAGATGGTTATGAAGGGGCAAGGATTGCAGAAAATCAAACTGCCTTCGAGAGTACAATTAAGAAACTGATTAAAGAACTCCATGATACCAGAGCTCCCCCCTTCAACAAGGTTGACATGTGCATACAAATCATGGAAAGGAAGAAGGTGGTCTGGATGGAAGGACCACAGGGGTGGACCACATGGCTAGAAGACCAGGATGAAATCCTCCTCTAGTTCCTTATGGCAGCAAGCGCAACTTTATTTTGGAGCCTTCTTTTAGTGCATTGTATATGACACTCATCTAGTTCTTTTTGGTTTCACTATTGAGGCCTTGCCTCCCCTGAACTCATCTGTATAAACATCTTTTTTGGTCTCTCAATTTATAATATAAAAAAAAAAGTTTTTTTTCATAATTTTCTCTTAAATATACATGTTGAAGATAAATTCAAAAATATGTCAAAATATATTATAGTGTAAAAATTTAATGTTATTTATAATGTCAAATATAAATAAAAAGAAGATCTTTTAATGAAGAATAATAATAATAGCAATAAAAAAAAATCACTTAATCAAAAAATTAATAGTTTTATTAATATATAAACAATAAACAATTAATAATTTTGACTAAAGAAAATCTTATTAAATATTAAAATCAATCTATGTTCCAAATACTTTTTTATTAGTTCTTGTTTATAATATTTGTTTTTAAAAGTGACAAATAATTAAATAAAATTACCTATATTTCCAGCTATATAGTTGCCATTGAATCCATTTATTTAGCCAATAAGTATCCAGAAAAAAAAAATTGTAATTTACAATGTTAAAAATTGTACAACTAGGATTTGGTAAATAGAATGATTGAAAAAATTAAAAGTTAAAACTTGTTTGTGATTGGTTCACAGTAACTTTTTTAATAACTAGTTAGCTTGAAAAACAAAAAACTCATTATAGCAATGATTTTATGCTTTGAATAAATTATAGAAATGATTTTATGCTTTGAATCTAAGTGATGCAAGTTAAACTTGTGGAATTGGAATTACTTGATTAAAAATAGGTAGATTTAGTTTTTTGAGTTAAAGGAGTATTTGTTGGAGTAAATAATTTATATATTAATTATTCTCTTAATTGTATTAATTCATTAAATAATCGATACTTTTGTTAGTAATTAATTATTGGTATTTATTAGTTATTTAGTTAATTAATTTATGCAAACTAGGAAAAACAAACTATGTTTAGATTTTTGACAGTTGATTAATTAGTCTATTATGTTTTTTGTGCATACATGACTGATTCGTGCATTTTTTTCTATCTTTAGAGTTAGATTTTTTTATAAGGATGTATCTTAAGCATTACAAGCAATTCAATCAATTTCATTTTTATTGTCTTCAATTATTTTACTATTCAATTCTCTCTTTGTGTGTGACAGGTATTGTTGCAGAAGATAACTGGGCTTGTGGGATTCACATTTCATGAATTCTAACATGGTATCAGAGCTCTAGATCTAAAGATTCTTGTTCTTTTTTTGGAGATTATTTGCGTGCACATCAAATTGTTTATATTTGGTTAATTTGGAGTGCACAAAAAGTTTCAGAAGCCTCGAGAAAGTCAGGATCGCCTTTTGTTTTGTTCAAAAATTCAGGATTGCCTTTTGTTTTGTTGAAATCGGATACATGACATCCATTTTGCAAGGGTTTCACGGTTGGTTTTAGAAAGTTTTTTAGATGAATTTTGAATTATACGATTGTACTTGCCTTCTGCAGCAAAAATACCTTGCATTAGTGTTGTCAGCATGATCTCATGTTAACATCAGCATGACATCATGTTGACATCAGCGGTACAGTCAGCATGCATGGCCCTTTGAACCCTCTTGTACCCTAAAATATATGTTTTTTTTGTTTTCTCTATAACTTGAGCATACAGACTCGGAATTGGACAAATGAGATATTGTCAGAAATCTCTTAATGAGCCCAATCCAGTTATAGAGGTATATTTTTCTAAATTTTTCATTTGACAAGACATTTTTCTAGTTGAAGTGAGAAGTTACTATTTGCATTCCCAGGGGCATATCTAGTGAATCTGAACTCCATTTTTTACAAACGGGATATCATCGAAAAGATGATTCAGGGCTCTAGCCATATATCAGGTCCATTTTTGCAGATATATTACCATAAAAATGTCTTTTTATTTTGAAGTAACTAGTGCTTTTCTGGCCCTATTCTTCACTCGTGTGATTTGAGCTCCATCTTTCTTGTCTTAGATCTCTTTTTTTTAGCATCATAGAGAATAGCATTCAGATTCAATGTACCTATCATACCTCTTACTTCTCAGTATTATGGGGGGGTTCTACTATTGATACTAATACTTCCTTGGTTTTGCATTGGATTTAGCTATGTATTCAGTGCTTGTTCCTATGTACTAGGAGATGTAGGGCGGACATTTACCCATGCATTTCATGAGATAGAACACTTACCATATCAACACTCTTACATTTCTATTTGTAGAGGTTATTTTTTCAGCATCATAGTAGTCATTGTTTGTAGGTTCTTCATGCTTATCTTTTGTTTCTTTTTTGGAGAGGATTTTTGTTCCCATTCATGGTTTTCATCTTTTCTCCATTTTAGAGAAACTTCCATGTTTGTTCATGGGTACCTCATCAGGCTTTAGGCTAGAACTAATCTTTCATTCATTTTTGCATTAATTTTCCTATATCTTTGTCTATCTCCCAGTTGTGCATTCAAGAGGGGTGTTGGAGTAAATAATTTATATATTAATTATTCACTTAATTGCATTAATTCACTAAATAATCGATGCCTTAGTTAGTAATTAATTATTGGCATTTATTAGTTAGTTAATTAATTAATTAAAAATAATTAATATTTATCTTCATGCATAATGCAAACTAAGAAGAGAAAACCATGTTTAGATTTTTGAGTGTTTCATGTATTAATTAGTCTATTATGGTTTCTCTCAGTCTATCTTGTAAACTCCACCATTTAGGGTTCTTGTAGAAGATATCTGGGCTTGTGGGATTCACATTTAATGAATTGTAATAGTATTTTCAAAAGTGATTAGTGTTAATATATGTTCTAATTAAATCATTATTTTAATTAATGTTTGATCTTGGAATAATTATTCAATGAAGGCCGTAATTTTTTACTATTGAAGTTTAGACTAATGTCTTGTAATTTTTAGATTAGGATGACTTGTTCAATTCATTTACCTTATATATGTTATGAATTCAGATTAATAATTATTTATTTTATAGCTTTTTGATGTTTTCATTTGAATATGAGAGTAGTATTGATATATAGAAATAAAATGAATTAATTAGATTTTTTCTTTTTCTTTTAAGGTAAAAGGAAATCTCATGTTTATATATTAATTAGAAATAAAAGCATTACAATGTGACTTCAATAACAAAATAGGTTTGCAGACAAAGAGAAAAATTAAATAGAGAATTGTATTTCATAAGCTTTTATTGGTGATTATTAATGATGTATAAATAAGAATATAGGAAAAATAAAGAAGTTAGATGTTGAATACTATGATACAAAAACAAATCTCATTGCTCCATATAAATAGATGGAAAAGGAAGGAAATTACACCCAATGTAAATAAGTTAAGAGTTAATTAAAATCATTAAAATTAAATTGACTTAGGAAACTTATGAATAACACTAATCCCACCTTTGTTTGGATAAACATTAAAAAAAAAAGAAGTAAAAGATATTAGACACTTGAAAGTTTATGACCAACTTCACACATTATTAGAAAGAATACCAATGAAAAAAATTTCAAAACATGCATATGTATTATAGTCTACATAATGTTATTGTTTCAATGATAGAAAGATAATCCTAGACAAACATGTCTAAGGAGTTAGTAGATCTCCCAACTCAAGCAACGGAAATCATGTCTAAAAAACATATGAACTACTATATATGTATGAACAAAAAACTTAGGGAGAAGGTTATTGAACCTATAATTATTATGAGTAGGTTGGTATAGTGGGTAAGACAAAAAAAAAAAAAAGAGATAAAGTTGAAGCATGTAAAATGAAAGAGTAAATGATTAAGAAATTATGAAGTAATAGTTTTAGTTGAAGCTTGGTGAAGTTGTAATGAATGAGATAGTACTCTATGTATATATTTCATGTGCATGTCATGTAGGCTCAATCTTCCAATGTCACTGGTGGGGTTCAAACTGTAGAACTAGCTTGTAAATAGAAGGCCTTTGATGGGTTCCTCTACTAGTTGATTTGATCTTGGCATTAAATTATTATTACACAAAATTTATTATAGATTAAGTAGGATGGGATAAATTTTTGAAAAACTTGAAATTTTTTTTTTTAAATAAAACTTGTTTGAATGAAATCAAACACTATAAAATGAATTTCATTACTACTTTGTTAATAGTGTGTTGTCTAGTATTTTGAATTGAAATAATTGGTTATGGCTAGGATCTATTTGCATAGAAAGACATATAAACCATAGGTTGTTAGTTCCTATTGAGAACTATAGTGGATACTTCAAACATCAACTTCTGATTAAACTTAATGTTATCAGTCAATCACAAATCACCTTTTATTCAATATTTTTTTTTCATCTTATATACACTTGTGAAACGTGCATATATTTTATAGCAAATATTGATGCCAATATTTTTGGCACTTCCCTATCGGGGTTGTAGGCAACTTACAAAGGCCTGCTCAATTCCTAACTAGAGAGAACACACACCTCTAAGGATCTCTAATAGTGACATATTGTCAAGAAGAATAGTTACACACTGAACAAGGTGCATTGAAAAAGGCTACAAGTGTTAGGTGGCATTTGCAAAGTAGTTCATGTGCATTGTCCCTACTAAAACATTTTGTGTGCAAGAAGCTCAAGAAGAGATTTTGTACAACAAAAAAATTACTTTGTGTCTCTCATCCAAGCCTCCACTTGTAGAATCAGTTCTTATAATGGAAAATATATTTACACCCCTTTCAAGAGCCTCCTTCACATGGTAAAATTCTAGATTCTAGTCTAGTGTTTTTGTGACTTTGTTTATGATGATAATTTTCTAGGGTTTAGTCTTTCTTAATTGGGTAACAACTATTCTTAGACATCAAACCTTTGAATAGATCAGCTTTAGATGATTATAATACCAAATTGTATTTCTCTGTAGTGTAAATGCATTGCATCTTTTCTATTGTAAAATACATAAGATTCTTTGCAGATGTCTACTACTTTGCCATGCCTGATTTATTTATAGATAGATATCAAACATTACAAGGAATGCCCCATTTATCTTATCCCTATTTTAACATTAGTTTACTTGTGTTGGTGGACCCTAATGATATTATATTTGGGGCATGGGACATTAGCAACCTGAATTTGCCAGATGTCATGGCCCGAGTGAAGGTACTTGACATTTACCTCACGAAACTACTACAACCTTACATGCAAGACATGGTTCCTCTTCTTGCCATCTTTGATCTCAATTTTATAGTTGCTAACCAAGGTGAAAGGGCAAATAATCTCATCAAGGATTCCAAGAAGCAACAAGTGCAACACATTGTTCAAGTCATTACGTAACCTTCTTGAATCAAGCTTTGTTTTAGATGTTTTCTCTTGCATGTTGGGTAGCTTGATATTGCAGGTAACTCTTCTTTTCTTCCTTATTTCCTTAAGAAGTACATCCTATATTAATTAATAGAGCATGGATTCTCCTTGTTATGAAGCTAGAACAACTAACATTTGTGAATTTTCCACCAAAAGAATTAAATCAATATCTTTGTTGATGGTTTTGGATCTCTATTTGTTAAGTGATGCCATTTTTTATTGAATGTCTTCAACTCGTAGGGGGTTAAAGGAAAAAAAAAAAGGTAGATAGATTATTTTTTATCTATTAAGTGATGACATTTTTTCTTGAATGTCTTCAACTCCTATTACTGTAAGAATTAAGATCCAATTGGTGTCAGACTTTTGTAAAATTGAAATTCTTAAGAAAATGATTGTTTCTACAATTGAAGAAGATCAAAATTTATGTAGTACATAGATAGAGAAAATTAATATTCATTGAAGCACATGCTTCTCTTCAAGTTACATAATATATGTACAAAGGAAATAATTTAACACTCTAGTAAAAGGGATTTCTCGTAGCAAGAACCAGACTAAAAAAAAACCTTTTTTTGCAATCAGGTTAGTTTTGCATGGTGAGAAAGATTGTTTACTTTTATTAACTTTAAATGAAGGTTAAATCAAATATTAGGGAAAATTTAAGAGTAGGATAGGCCAAATATTTGTGGAACCCTCTATTAATATTTAACAAGATTGTTCTTCTATTTGTGTTTTTATGTGGTCTTGAAGGTGAAGGACTTGTTATTTTTTCATACTAGAAGACCAAGTACAAATCTAGGCTGTGTAAGTTATGTACACCCAATATGTGTTGGACCTCAAAAGGGAATTTTATTTAGTAATTTTTTATAAAAATAGTATTCTACAAGATGGACTTTCATGTTAGTTATAAGCTTTGAGGGTGACCACCCAGATTATCCCTAATCTTTTGGAGGGAAGTTATCAAAAAATCTAGATTACATTCACGATGCCATCTAAAATAAATATCTCTCAAACGGAAGTTGGAAATATCTATTTAGATATAACAATTAATTTAATAGCTTGTACAAGATTCTTTCAACTTGATGTAAGATATATTGGCATAGCTTGAGCCATTGATCATAAAAATTGGATCTTACCAACTGAAAATAATTGTTTCCCTTATATTTCTCTTCCAATATGCTAAATTTAGAGTCCAAGTCCATAGGGTCATTCCATAGTTTAATATTATTTCTTATATCAGAAAATGAACCCTAGGTAGGAAGAGGGGATAAAGTACAATCAAACTCTAAGATTTTACAATTTTGAGTTTGAGATCCTCTACCCACAATGGGGAAGATTTGTTTCTTTTATTTTTTAATTACCTACAATTTTATATCTAAAAAGAGTTTTTCCTTGAAATTTTTAGGCATTGCAATTTTATAAATTAGAATGTGAAGACTATTTTCAAGCACACCATTACGAAAATCTGGTTGAATTTAACTTTACTAGTCAAGTTCAGAACAAAACACTAGTTGTGAATATATGCAACAATATTAGCAACTCTCACATATCCTTTTGTTTCAACATAAAATTTTTAGGACAAATGAGTCCACTTTCTCTAAACCATGGAGGACATAGAGCACACTATTTTGTTTCTCACAAGACTTAACTTGCATGTTTCTGAAATTAGACCAGGCCATTCATTTATTCTTTATTCATTTTTATTTATATATGAATTTCTTGTCCAATTTAATTCATCGGCTTACATTTAAATCTAGCTATGTCCATGTATAGCTCTAATAGTGTTGCTATTATAGTGATTTCTTGAAATCTTATATTCATGGTAGTTTCAGTTTATAGCTTTCATGCAATTTTTGCCGACTATAGAAGCTATGGGTGTTAGACACAATGTACCAATGAGAGGGGGGTGACTTAGTGGTTCTCAAACTTTTCCCTTTAACTATCTTGTTTGAGTATACTGGTTAACAGATCTAACTAAATGCAGACTTACCGATTAGAAGGGATACTACCACAAATAAACTCACACATAAAAAGGAACATCACATAACACCAACATATATGAGGAAAACCCAGGATAGGAAAAACCTCGGTGAGAAATCTGGTTGGAGTCTACTACTCCAATCCAGGCTCACAATGAAACTTTGATTACAATGTTTATGGCACCAACCCAAGGAGCACCAACCCCTAATTTAGGGCACCAACCCAAGGAATGCCAACCCCTGATTTAGGGCACCAACACAAGGAGCTACAACCCTTGATTTAGGGCACCAACCTAAGGAGATACAACCCCTGCATTGAACTACAACTCAGTGATCTCTCTTCTAGATCTGCTATCCAGTTTACTGTCAGTACTCTGCTCAACCTCTCATTGTTGTAACCTTACTCTCTGTTGCATTCTTGCGAGTTCAGCCTCTTCTCCTTCTCTGTCGGTTCCGTATTTTACCAGTTCTCTCTTCTCTTTGCTATATAGCTGCTCTCCACCAGTACTACACTCTGTCGATTCTATGCCTGCCTTCTCTATAGTGTTCTGCACTTCTTCTTTTCCAGTATGGTCACTTCAACCCTATTCTTCCTCACACTTAGTCTCTTCTTCTTCTTGGTGAGCACTTGACTGATTTCTTCTTACATGAAGCAACACTCTCTCATTCATCGGCAACCTTCTCTAATTTTACCTTGCATATTTATGACCTGATTTTCTTGCTAAAAGAAAATTCAAATTTTGGGTGGTTAGAGTTTCCTCATCCACCTCAAGGCAAACCAAATCCAAATAGATCTTATCTTATCTAAATGCCTACTTTCCCTCACTTGCTTCTATTTTCTCAATTAGTTTGAGCTAGATCTCATTTGTCCTCCTAACCTCAAGCCACAAACCTTTGTTGTGCATCCTGTGAATCTCGCAGTCAACATAAATGTCAACTTGTCAGGTCATCTACCTCACCGCCTGATACTTCATTGACTCAACATGCTAACCTGTGCATGCATGCCACTTTACCTCCATGTGGCCTTTATGTTGCCATCCACCTTTGTAGGATCATTTGTGTTGGTATGGATGGGACCACCGACCAACTCCATTACCGAGTTCATCTACAAGCTTACTAACCCTGCCGATTAAACACTTAACCGATTTGTCATCAACCTTGGACTTCTCTTCTCTTCTAATGAAACTCTCAACTAGTCAGCAAACTGGCTAACCTAGCTTATGCACATCTCCATGAAATGGAATTCTTTTGCATCTACACTTTGTTGCATTATGAGCGGACTCACATACTGGTAAACCCATTTGATGGAACCATGTCATCAACCTTCACCTATTTCTATCTAAGACATCTACAAGCCATCTACCTTGTCTATCTATAGTTTCTCAGTCTTGCCTTCTTCATCATCAGACCAAACACCATCTCAACTGATTTGTCAAAGTGACAAACCCATCACTCTTCATCTATTCTGACAGCTCATCATACCTTCTCAGTCAGTCCAGTGCATATCCCTAATTTCATGCACTTGAGGCATCTTAATGTTTCACCAGTCAATCTGGTGTGAACCTTCAAACACTTGCCTTTAACCCTTTTGACTTATCTCATAGAACTATGATGCACACTTTGCATAATAGGAGGTAAGCTCCACTTACCGATGGCAGTGGATCCTTGTCATCAACATCCTATATTGCACTCATGTGGCTTTCCTATTTGTGCATCATATCTTCAAAAAGGCATATGTGATCCGGTGTGGGGCACACTCACTGTCAGTCATCTCTACAACTTGTGACTGCATCTTTATCTGGTGGGAATCCTACTATTTTGCATCCACATAGCATATTAGTGACCTTTACATCCTTCTCTTCCAATTTTGATGTGATTTAGGTAACATTCTGCCTCTTCATCATAATCAAGAGCTCAACATCCTTCTCACCCTGCTTGTACACTAGTCATAAGCTTTCCAGTTGGCAACTACTCTATGTAAACACATTACTTACCAGTTGACATCCTTTCCTTACTGATGATAGACTATACCATAACCTGTTGATATCTTCAGCACAAGGCAAATACTAACTTGTATACTAGTGACTCCAAAGGCCATTCTACTGAGTGATATTCTCTCCTTTATCTTACTGGTAATCTGCAACACAAGATCATATCAAAGATATCTCATCTTGTATGCATCCATGACAGTGTTGCACATTCATCACTTATATCAGTATCCATTCTATACCAGTTGACATCAATGACAACACAATGCCAAGAATCTCCCCCTTTGGCATTGATATCAACTCATGTAGTATCCAACATACTACAAAATATCTCTCCCCTTTTAGTGATCCATCCCCCTATATATAATCCATGGATTCTCACACATGTAGTATGCAGTATACGACATAATCTTTCTCCCCCTTTGACAAAAATGGAAAAGGGCACTGTCAGGGTTTCACTCCTCCTTGTATCTACCAAGCACTGACAAAAATATTTGTCCCTTTTTCTTTACCGGATGCATCTCCTCCTTTAACCTTCATACTTTGTTATATCTTCTCAAGTCACAACCCTTGAGGTGGAGGGCTCGACCATCAATTGATACTAATTGACCATACTAAACAAATACTAATTGTTAAAGCACTCAATAGTAGAAGTATGTGCCAGTGAATACTGCATACCTATCATTCTACATCATCCCCTGTTTGATCCAAAATTTCTTTAGAATCAAGTGTGATTGTACTATGAGTACAACCAACCAGATGAAAAGTACATACCCCTAAACATGAAATTCTCCTTGGTATTCCTACAGAAATTTCCATCATGTGCAATCAGTACACTTACAAGTTCAAGCATGTCAGCTCTGCTCCATAAGCACTTGAACTCCTCCTGAGTCATACAGCTCAAGTCCACAATGTTGGTCAGATCTAATACTGTGACACCAATCATCTCCATATACCATTTGATCTGTGCAATTGTGATCATCTAATGATCTTTCAACTCCATTATATCCACCATAGCCTATGACATGATCCTAGATATACACAATGCCATATAATGTGATCATCATGTCATGAATTAAACCGGTTAGCCCAAAGATATGCATGACGACATGATTAGCAGCCAAGCCACCACATGTCATTTAGGTCTTTTCCATTACCAATTGAGACATTACCTTCTCATTCCATGCTATTGGGGCTAATGCAATGATCTCTAGCCTCATTGTCTTACATAACTTGCAAGTACCTGTCAGCATTCATACCGGTTTCCTATACCGGTCCATCGTCACTACCGAAGTGCCTCCCTATAACTCTTGACATTTTGTGTCACTTTGCATCTAATTCCAATTGTTAATTTATCATCCATTGACATAACAATAGTGATCCATCTTTCTTTTGTAGGTTTGCAGCCAAGGCAACCTCTACACACAGTTAACATCTCATTTTCTTCCATATGTCCTTCACTGAGGGGGTGAATGATAAGTTCAATGTACTACTCCACCTAAGGTACTGCATCTCCTTTAATCCTCGGGAGATATCACATGTGCATTGAATGTATAGTGTTAGCCCATGGTAGCATCTTCTTTCTTTTTCCTCCATACCTGCTTGGTCGCATTCTTCTTCCCATTTTTCAGTCTTGGGAGAAGGTCTTACCTTCTTCTAGTGATGGGTCCTTGCACTATCGGATGCTTCATCATAACCAGAAGAAATGCTATAGTAGCACACAACATCCATCTCAACCTCATAATTGTGGAACCTTATAATATGCTAGGTTGACCATCTTCTTCTAGTCTTGTTGTTGTGACTAGCAACTGAAACCAATGGCCCCTTAATCCTACAAGGACATTTCTCCTTTGGTTCCATGCAAGTCTCTAAATTCCATATGCTCTCTATTCATATCTATGTTTATCATAGCTGCTATACCGACTTCCATACGATTGCATGTCCTCCTTCCTGCATTCATGACTTCTATTGCCTGATCTATTGTTGTTATATCAAATACTATTTGCTTAACTGGGAAAAGGGATGTGCATGTATCTACTCTATGATACATTTTTCTCATATGCATGATTTTTATGAGATCCTAGATTGTTCCTCTTAGATTCATTTCTATATTCTCTCACCCTATGGCCATGACAATTACATGCAAATCAATAACTAGAGAAGAATGATTTATAACTTACAAACTTATTCTACCATGCATGGGGAGATTTTACTGGGTTAGAATCTCCATTTCTTCTTCTCTTGGGATGGATCCTTGATTGTCTATTCTCTGCAGCTCTTCCATCTAGTCTCTTTTTCTTCCACACTTGCCTTGACTTGTGGATAGTAGCATTTCCTTGTCCTCTATCAGTAGGTGGTCTTCTTCTATTCTTTCTTTAGGTGAAGTTGTCTTCTCCCATTTTCCCTTTTTCTTTAGGATCTGCATTGTTCCTCCTTCTTGCAGCACCGGTCTTCATTCTTGTTTATAAGGCTTCGCTCATTGTAGTTAGATCAACCTTCTTCCAAGGAAAATTTCTAACTGTGAAGGTTTGTCCCTTGTTTTCTTGATTTTAGCAGACAAACAAAATGTCATTGTGGGGGACATTCTTGCTAGTGGAGCATTAACCCACACCACTTCCTAATCCTTCAGTGTCCTTGGTATGATTTTACTTTTTTAAGATATTGTCCAAGGCATCACTATTGTCATCAAACCAGATACTCACCTTGAGCTTATGTTGACATTTCTCAAGGTCATTTTGGAGAATATCCATTTCTCCAACCAACAACTGATATTCTTTATCTCTTACTTCTAGCTCAGATGCTAGAGCATTGCACCAACACTCCTTAGTTCTTTCTTGTTGAGTTTCCAACTCTAAGACATATTTCTCATATTCTCCAAGGCATCGGATCAACCAGTTCTGCCCACAATAGAAATATTCTTTAATAGCTTGTATTCATTTCTTAATCTATTGAGTTCTTCAAGTGAATTTACAAGCTCACCTTCAAGATCAACTTCTACTACCTCTTGTTCTTCACCTTCACGATCACTGCCAAACACATCTTGCTTGTGGGACTGATCTACATGATCAGTCTCAGATGTGTGCATCTCATCTTCTGATTCTTGAGCCATGAAGAGGCGGTTTCCTTCATCATCATTGTTGTGGCTACTAGCAGATCTACGTTCATCATCTACAGATACATGAGATACATTTCTCATTCTATCTTCACAAACCAGTTCTATGGTAGTAGGCTTATTTCCATAGAGCTTCTTCATTCTGTCCCATAAGTTTTATTTTATTTGTATCTGTCCACCTATGAGGAAACATCATCTGATAAACCATAGAGTATCGCCTTCATTGCTTCATAATTACACTAGTTTCTTCTCTTTGTATCAGAATCGATGGGAGGACTGACTTTACTAGGGCATCCATTTACAACAAACATCCACACATGAAACCCTAGGAAGGACAAGTAGACTTCCATTCTAAAACTCCAAATGGAATAGTTTGAGCCATCGAATATCGGAGTAGGGATTGACAGTAAACAGACCATTGTGTCCTTAAGCCAGAATCTACCCAAGCTAGAGAAAGCTTATCAATCAAGAACTTAGTGCTCTGATACCAATTGTTAGACACAATGTACCACTAAGAGGGGGGTAATTAGTAGTTCTCAAACTTTTCCCTTTAACTATCCTATGTGAGTATACCGATTAATAGATCTAACTAAATGCATACTTATCAGTTAGAAGGGAGACTACCACAAATGCACTCACACTTAAAAAGGAAAATCACATAACACCAGCATATATGAGGAAAACAAAATATGGGAAAAACATCTGTGAGAAATGTTGTTGGAGTGTACTGCTAAAATGTACCCTCACAAGGAATCTCTGATTACAATGTTTCGGGCACCAACCCAAGGAGCACCAACCCCTGATTTAGGGCACCAACCCAAGGAGTATCAACCCCTAATTTAGGGCACCAACCCAAGGAGCTACAACCCTTGATTTAGGGTACCAACCCAAGGAGATAAAACCCTTGCACCAAGCTACAACTCAGTAATCTACAATGAGTATATTCAAATATAAAAGTAACAATCTTGTTGCAAATGGATTTTGTAATACTTCTACAAATCTCTCTGTTGGATCTTCTATCCTGTTCACTGGTGGTACTCTGCTCACCCTCTCACTACTACAACCTTACTCTCTATCGCATTCTTGCTGGTTCAATCTCTTCTCCTTCTTTGTCAGTTCTACTCTTTACCAGTTCTGCATTTTACGAGTTCCCTCTTCTCTTTGCTACACTGTTGCTCTCCACTGGTACTACATGCTACCCATTCTACACCTTCCTTATGTGCAGTCTTCTGCACTTCTTCTCTGTCGGTATTGTCACTTTAACCCTATTCTTCCTCACACTCAATCTCTTCTTCTTCATCTTGGTGAGCACCTGACTAATTTCTTCTTACATGTAGCAACACTCTCTCATTTAGCGGCAACCTTCTTTGATTTTGGCTTGCATATTTATAACCTATTTTTCCCACCAAGACCCAATTCAAATTTTGAGCGGTTAGGGTTTCCTCATCGACCTTGAGGCAAACTAAATCCAATCAAATCTCATCCAATCTGATCGCCTAGTTTCCCTCACCTACTTTGATCTGCTCAGTCAATCTAAGCTGGATCTCAATTGTCCTCGTGACCTCGAGCCACAAACCTCTGTTGTGCATCTTGTGAATCTCGCAATCAACATAAATGTGGACCTATTACCATCTACCTCACTGTCTGATACTTCACTGACTCAACATGCCAACCTGTACATGCATGCCACTTCACCTCCACATGGCCTTTGTGTCGGCATCCTCCTTTGCAGGATCCTCTATGTCGGTATGGATGGGATCACCAATTGGCTCCGTTACCGAGTTCATCTACTGACTTACTAACCCTCCCAGATAAACCCTTAACCGGTATGTCATCAATCTTGCACCTCTGTTCTCTTATAGTGGAACTCTCAACCGGTCAGCACTCTTGCTAAGTATATTCTCACACTAAATAAAGAATAAAGTACTTGTGATTTGTATTGTAGAAAAGTCAAGTAAATTGAATGATAATATAATTCTTGGATCAGTCAAGTAAATAATCAACAAGATTTTGCCCTCCCAAAGGCAAGAGCTTTCGCTTCTAGCTACCATTCAATCATAAAATTCTAACTTATGATAGAGTATTAAATCTTAGAATAGATGACCCTTTTAAGTTTATCCTATGTGGAGAATCTAAGGATGTGGAAAACTTATTGCTCAATTGCAGTTTTCCTTATGATTGTTCGACATGGCTTTATAATAAGCTACTTTGGTGAGCCCTTTTCAATAATAAACTCAAACAACAATTTATTTCATGGTTAGCACTAAATTAAAAATCTTTTCTTCTCTCATTATGGATCTTGGACCTTACAATACTCATCTAAAAACATGTGGTGGGAGAGGAATAGAAGGATGGATGGTGCAGGAGCACAAGAGAGAATCAGCTATCAACACCATCCAAAAAACATTCTCGGATTGTTTAATTCATCTTTGTCTTGTTCTGGTTTCAACTAGCACCTCTTTGATCATCTTTGCATTGTTCGCTCTCTCCATTTTCAATCTAACTATAACAATGAATAGGTGATTGTGAAAGGTAAAAGGTAGAGTTTAAAATACAAATAAGAATTGTAGACGCTTCATGGATCTGTGGAAACATAGACTATACTCTGAATCATATGGTCTCATAAAATCCTATGACTAGAAACTATATAGTATCAAATGTAGATTATCTTAAGCAATCTCCTTTGAACCGCAGCTTCAATGTCTTTGTAGACATGAATGCAAGAATCGACCGAGCACATGAACTGTTTGACAGAATGTCTCAATGAATTGCAAATATCGTAGCTAAGCACAAAAGGGAATTGTATAAAAGGCTTCAACACTTTCAAGCAAAAAAATTAATTGGCGAGCATAAAGCCAAATTCTATAAACTTTATAGCATCCATGTAACTTGTGTGCAAGGCATACAAGAAAACAACAAGGAATTAAGAAAAAAAATAGAGGCAGTTTCGAATAGGTAAAGACATTAATGAGAAGTGCGAATTGATGAAAGTCTGCAGAATAAAATACAAATAATGTAAGGGTTACAAATTTATTGTGTAGGATAGAATATTTGCTGGGTGCATAGCATATGTAAGTTTGGATAGGAAATGAAGCCAACGCTGAGTTCAGGCAACACTATAGAAGGTGAAAGGGTTGTGGAAACCAAAAGCTACAGGATGTGGCACAGACATCCAATCTATTGTAGATTGGAAAAAGCATCCGATAGTGGAGCATTTACAAAATGAGGAGAGGGGCATCGGTTAGAGGAGAAAGTGGCCAAACAGAGGGTGGGGAGAGAGGCCATTTGTAAATAATGCTTGCAGATTCGATATGATTATTATTTTTTGTTGCACTCTAATTGTTTCACTGAGCAGAGAGTCTCTATTGAATCTGTCCTTAATGTGTTAAATCTTTCAAAAAAATTTGATCTAATGAGACTTAACACAGAAGGAGACTATTAGATTAGCATCACCTCATTCAAGACAACAACACCATGTTGGTCAATTAAATGTATTTTATCTTAGGCTTCGTCATCGTTACATAATTTTGATTATTTCCGAATAAATCATTGTTATGAAAAAGGATATGGAGTGGCTGAGCTCTTGGAAAATCTGGCATGTGATGGACAAACAAATATAGTATTAATAATTAATTACCAACTAATCTTCCAGGCTCTGTAACTATTTTCTAGCATTGTTGGCTTTATTTTTTTGTAAGATATCCTCGGTGCTTGCTCATTTATTATGGTTTGTAAGTTTGTTTTCCGAATATAATCTTCTTACATGAACTAGCGGTATTGAAGACATGGCACTGCCATAAATACTCATCTAAGAAATTTTATTTCAGCTTCTGTTAAAATGATACCATTTATACACCTCATCAAAATCAAGGCTTGTTCCATGCTTTTACGATTTCTTGGATGTAATCTCTACATTTTCATGGATCTTTTGACTCGACACATTATGTCATTTTAGCAAGATCACACTTGTATCTATAAAAAATGGAAATATAGCCACTAAGAAAAAGAATAGAACTTATGGTGTCAAAGGGAGAATACACACGACATTCCCAAGAAAAACTTTCTTACTGATTGTTACAATGTGGATAAAACTTTATCAGACATATGATTGGGGACAACTTGCTCCACACAAGCTCTTCAAGACTATTTTTTCCATCTCGGCTATCTTCATTCTTCCTTCCAAATGCAATGGATTTAACTAAAACCTATGGATGTGTCGTGCGGCTTGCGGTGGACTACATCAGCAAAGACTTAATTCCTCGTATGAGTGTATACAATTGCATAAAGGATTAGAATTTGTTTCTAGGCATTGCACTTGCTTGGAGATTATTTTCAAATTCAGATGTGCAAAAGAAATCAGATTTCTATCAGACATGCATAGCTTTCAAAAGAGACAATGTAATTGAAGTATAGAGGTTATAGGTTTGCCTTTTGCGACACATTTCTAATGTCAATCTCATCGATCTCTAAAGTAGGATCAGACAATCACTACCAAATTGAGGACCTTCGAAGGCCATTCTAATAGATAAAGTATCCTCACTAGCAAATTTTAGATACAAATATAGAGACAAAGAATGCACCAAGAAATTCATCATTCTCATTATGATCTGATGTTCAATCGGTTCGACTCTTGCCCTTGAAGGTTGGCTGCTAATGAGCCAAAATGTAAATGACATTCAATCTTCGCTGAAGCAAGCCACCTGTAGAGCAACTCAATCCAAAATGTCTCACCAAAATGTGAAGTACAATTAATATTAAATGCATTCTCGTTGTATTGATTATACTCATTCCATTTATTATTTTTATGTAGTCATTGTCCACCATGTGTTAATTCCCATACCTTAGGTTACTTATGTGGGTACAAGAAACTAAGGCTAATAAAGAGAACAATAAGTAGTAGAACAGCTTCAAATGATACTATGTGTAGAGCATAAATATGAACAAATTTTTACTGTGTTGGAACATTGTTTTTCACATTATCGGATTCTATTATTTCTTATAAATATATTCTCACGTTGAATATAGCAATTGTGATTTGTAATATAGAAAAGTAGATGAAAAAAAGTCATGTAAATTGAATGATACTGGTTGAAACTTAAAGAAATAATGGAATATGTAATAAACGTCCAAAGATATATTTTTTAAAAAAAGTTTCAAATATTAACAGTCTTATTTTCATTCTCTTTCTTCATATTATAATAATTGTTTTTTATTTTTATATGTGAATTTAATTATGATGTGTTTTTAGAGTGAGGTATATTTAATAGTATTGTTATTTATCATATTGATATTTTTCACTAATTTATAATGATGCATAAAATAATATCTAAGATTAATTTTATAATTTTCAAAATATATTATTTTGTTCTTTTTCTTTAATTAATTCTTAAAAAATCTAATGATGTGTACAAGAAATTATTCAAAATAATAATTTGACATTTTTTATTGAAATCTTATACATTCGTAATTATATCATTCAATGTTTACCTCTTCTCTACTAACTGTCTATAAAAAAAATTATTTATAAGTTTTTATAAGGAAATTAAGATTGCATAAAGCTTGTATTGAACAAGATAAACTAATAGTAGATCTCATTTAATAAAATCATTATCATTCAATATTTGTTCAAGATTGTTTTTTTAAAATGGTACAAATAATACTTATAACCATTTTTAAATTTTTGGATATAGATATTAAAAATTATTTATTAATTATACATCAATATTACCATTGCTTCTATTTATATAATGATATTCTTTTGGTTAGCAATATGGCAGGTTTTTTTATTGTAAAATGCCATTGAAATCTATATGTGTACTAAATTAGTATTAAATATGAAAAAGTGGACTAATTTATATATCAAATTAGTGTCCAAAACATGTATATCAAAATATTACAAATACATAAAATACATTATCAATTTAGAAGAAAAATTTGTTAGCTTGTAGAATTTATATTCTTAACAAAAATAAATTAAGAACTTAAAATATAAAGAAATATCAGATTTTTAAATCTACAAAAATTCTATTACAATAAAACTCTAAAATAATAGAAAAATTTGATAATATTTATAAATAAAAAATAAAAAATAAAAAATCTATAAATATGTTTAATTAATTAAATTTTAAAAACTTAAAATACTACAAATAATATACATAACTAATAATAAAATCAACCAACTTACACATTATTTTTCTAATACTTCCTATACCAATATTTGGAACACTACGCATCCCTTACATTGGAGCATTACGAAAGTGAGTGAAATGTTCTTTTTGGTTGTTTAAATATATAGTTAGTATCGAAGTAATGAGAGGAGTATTTGGTAACAGCAACTCACATTTTTCACTTGCGTCCTTACGAGATTACCAGGTGCAGCCCATTCAATGAATAATTTAAGATCATCAAATTTGTGTGATGTTTTACTAAAACTGCCTTTTAAATTAATTTTAGCTAAATGTCTAATAGAAGGACAGAAGTAAAAAATGCAGGAAGCATGATAATAACCTCACTCCGCAGCCAAGATGAAAACGATTTGAAACGGGATAAACTCTTTTAAATTCTAAATTTCATTTTCCAAGGTAAAACTTGCACGATGGATAATATTATATCAATTAGTCAAAAATATTTCCGAGAAAGATCTCTTGCAATTCAATCTATAATATGTTAAAAGGTACATCTTTTTCACGTTCAATGAATAAATTAAATATAAAAATTAAGAAACAGATAAATTAGAATGACAGGTGAAAGAAGACGATAACCATGATATAAATTATACCTTTGAGTTTATTGTTTGAATTTAAAATTTAAAATTACAATTGCTAAATTTATTTTAATTAAATATATTTATGTTTGCTTTTAATTAGGTTAATGAGTAACACTTAAAAGGGGTAAAAATTTATTCAAAAACAAAAAGAATACAATGCATAGAAATTAACCAACCTTATCACTCTACACTAAGGAATCCAACTCTTGGGACAAATTCACACAATATGTCAACTATACATAGGACCTGAGGCCCATTTGGCCAAACGATCCACAACACCATTCCATTCTCTAGGCACATGATTAAAAGTCACAAAATCCAAAGAAGCACACAAATTAACAATTTGTTTAATAACTGAAGCAAGCTGCCAACAGACATCATCTAACTTCCACTTGTTCAACAAAGCCACCATAATGTGTAAATTAGACTCAGAAATGATCTTTTGCCACCAAAGAGCAGAATTGTCCTCAACAACATATAAAATGGAAAGGGCTTCCATCAAATTATTAGAATGCAAACCCTTCTAAACAAAGAAAATAAACCGAACAACACCAATACTAGGGTGACCTAGATTACCACGAGACGAACCATCAGTGTTGATTTTCAAATCCCCTTGAGGAGGAGGGCACCAATGCCCCTCTTTGCTTATCTTTCGAAGAGGATGGCAACACCTATTTCACATGACTTGTTGAACTCTCGAAAGACCTCTCGGAAGAGGAATTTTGAGATGATCACAAAGAGAAACATCTCCTGGATCCACATATTCCGCTAAGTCACAGTTGGCCGAAACAGGTTCATGAAGAGAATGAAGAGTTTTTCAGCACAAATGCTTGACAATCAATTTAACATCTTGAAATATCTTGCAATTCCTCTCCAACCAAATAGCCAAATAATTAGGGATTAGGAGATGCCTTTGTATTTGTGTGGGTGTCGTGCTAGGGTTTACGTGCCCTAGCTTGTGTCCTATGGTCTATTTTCTTCATTCCATGAGGGTTTCTTGCTTGTTGGGGGTCAAGTTTTTCTTGGTCGGGGTCTTGTTTTTTTAGGTTGCCCGAGGGTTTTTTGCAACCCTTTTCTAGCTCATTTGCTTTGGGTTGTCGTTGGGGGTGTGTGGGGTTTTGGGGTTGGGTTTTTGGCCCATCTTATTTTTCTTTTTTTTGGTATTTTATCTGGGTCCATTGGGAATAGAGGATTATCCTCTTCTCAAATGATCTCTAGAGATCTGGATATGGCAGATCCATCTCATTTGATGCATGCATGTGGAAAGGAACACATTAGCAATTCCCAATTAGGGGTTGGTGTCTCTTCCTCAAGAGAGCCTTTTCACATGAAAAAGTTGAATGATTGTTTCAAGAGATCCCAATATCATCCAGTTCTAGTTATTCAACCTAAGAAAATTTTGGAGGATGTTGAATATTGGTGTAATCATGCTCTCATATGCAAATTAATCAGTCTTCACCTCTTTATACTTGTTTTAGAGTCTTGGGCACGTTGTGTCTAGAATCCTGAAGGAGATATGGAGCTACTTATGGCAACCAATAATTATTTTTTGGTTGTTCATTCGAACCTGGCAAATAGGAACAAGGCTTTTGAGGGTGGCCCTTATTTTTTCAACCAGATGGGATTCTTTATCAAACCTTGACATATTGGCTTTAATTTTGCTGAGGAGATTTCCTCTCATGTGTCCGTATGGATCCGATTGTCATGGCTTCTGTTGAAATTCTAGAGAGAAGATATTCTTCACTCAATCTCACTGCTTCTTCGCAAGCTTATGGGTTAGGCTTTACAAACTCAAGATAGAAAGGTAATTTCCTATGCTTGCAAATGTGTAGAAGTTTATTTAAATAATCCTTTGCCAGATTCTATAGAAATCTATTTGGGGATATCTTCCTGGATCCAATAGCTAGACTATGAGACCTTGCCATTTAGATGCAAAATTTGTCATGAATATGGTCATTTATAGTGGAGATGTCCCAGAAATAAATATTGTAAATTGGTCATTTCTGATCATCCTCACTCTGTTATGGGGGAAGATAAGGAGAAATTGCCTATGCCAGATGGTCCTGTTGATAAAGAAGGCTTCATTCATGTCAAACCTCGGTATAAAGGCAAAGGAAAGAAGAGAACTTGGTTGGATAGGAAAAATGATGTCACCCTAAATAGGTTTGATGTTCTAGATGAATTGATCGTAGAGGAAGGAGTTCCAGTTGAAATGTCTTTGGGTGCCCAATTTCAATATGAGGTGTTGGATGGAGATTCGAAGAAAGAGGGTCGGGCTCTATCTTTGGAGAATCAACAGGATGTTCAAATGGTTATGGATTTGCCTTCTCATGTTCAGAACAATAGAGATCTTAGTGGGTTACAAGTCCCTAGAGGTGCAGTGGTCATGGCGTCTACTCCTCCTTCCACTATAGTGGCCTTAGATTTTGTGAAGAGTAACAAATCCTCGCTTGTTTTAGGCTTGCAACAGAAGATCCTCGAAAAGGGTTCTGTAGACAAACAATTAAGCAGTGGACGTGAAATGGATCAGGAAAAGGTTAAGCTTATCGGTGATACTTTGGTTGAGTTAGGGTATGTGAAGCCCATTGGTTCCAACTTCTCTCAACCACATAAATGATTGTGCTCTCATGGAATGTAAGGGGGTTGAACAACATCCCTAGATAGAAGATTATTCATAGACTAATTGACTGTGAGTCTCCTGATGTTGTTTTTATTGAGGAAACTAAGATTTTAGTGGATGGTTTCACCAGTTGTGCTTTGCATGTCTGGCCCCAAGGCCTTTGGCAAGGAGTGATCTCTAATGGAAGTTCAGGGGGGATTTCTTATTTCTGGAACCCAAGAAAGATGCCTCTTCCCTAATATTTATGCTCCTACTGATCTTGTGGGTAAGTCACATCTTTTGGATCACATCAATCTTGTTCGGGCTCAAGATCCTTTTCTCCACTAGATTTTGGCTTGAGATTTTAATGGTGTTACTAGTTTGGAGGAAAAGCGAGGTGGGTTATTCATGATTGATCCTTCCTCAAATTTACTTAGGGATAATATTGGTCTCTTGAATCTCATTGATTGGAAACCAACTAATGGTGTCTTTACATGGAATAATGGGAGGAGTGGTGTTGAGACTATCTCTGAAAGGCTTGATGGATTTTTGGTTTCCTTCTATTGGGTGCATAATAGGTGGTCCACAAGTTTAAAAATTCTTGATTGGAAAGGTTCTGATCATTGCCCTATTAAATTTTCCATTACATCTTTTAGAATCTCCAAAAAAACCTCTTTCAAATTTCAATTGATGTGGCTTTGTGATCAGTCGTTGAAGGATCTTATGGTTAATTGGTGGTATGATGGGGTTCCTACCCATGGGTAGGATATGTACACCTTTGGGAAGGGATTACAACATGTCAAATACAAGTTGAGGAGGTGGAATAAACAATGTTTTGGAAATCTGCATAGACACAAGATGGGAGCTCAATCCAAGTTGGATGAGGTTACACATCAAATTAGGGATCAAGGGATGAGTATGGAGCTCAATATGGCTAAGTCCCTTTCTCTTGAGGACTTAGAAGAGTGGGAATTACATGAGGAGATTTTCTGGAAACAAAAGTCTCATCTGGATTGGCTCCAAGAAGGTGATAGAAATAGATCTTTTTTCATAATTTTGTTAAGGCTCAGAGGTATGGTAACTCTATTACATCTCTCATATCTTCAGAAGGGGTCTATCTTTCATCTAAAGAAGAAATTGCTAGAGAAGTTGTCAGTTATTTTTCTAATTTGTTTACCAAAGAGAATCCTGAAGCTATGGTGGAAGAGAGGGCCATCTTGAACTATATTCCCCCTCTTGTCTCCATTAAAATGAATGATTCTCTCTTGTAGCCCATTTTGTTGTCTGAAGTTGACGGGGTTGTGCTTCAAATGAAAAAAGCTAAGGCTACTAGCCCAGATGGGTTTCCTATTGAGTTTTTTCAAGAATTTTGGGAGATTATAAAGTATGATCTTCTAGATGTGGTTTAGGA
Source organism: Cryptomeria japonica (assembly GCF_030272615.1). NCBI lineage: Eukaryota > Viridiplantae > Streptophyta > Pinopsida > Cupressales > Cupressaceae > Cryptomeria > Cryptomeria japonica. The sequence goes on along the minus strand of NC_081411.1, from coordinate 69,576,037 downwards.
ATCTCATAGGGATAAAAAAAATCTCAAATCTATGAATTGTACCTTATTGACTCTCATTCCTAAAAAGGAGGGGGCTAATAGTTTGGATTAGTACAAGCCTATTGCTTTATGTGATTTGGTATACAAGATAATCACAAAATTGATTGCTCAACAACTCAAAACTCTCCTCTGCACTTTGGTTTCTAGCAGAGGTACATGGCTTGGTTTCTCTCTGATCCCAGCAAAATGAGAGGCTCACTTTTCATTAAGCTCGGATGTCTGATGCCGATTCACAACAATCTTGCATCAACCAAAAATATTTCCTTTTTGTTTTGTTTTCTATTTGCAGCTTCAGTTTTCCTTTTTGTGTGTCCTAGTTTTGGCTCACCAGATCCTCTGGAGTTGGATTCTACTTGAAGACTTGATCATCTTTCTTTCTTCCAAACCGCATCTCATTTGGATCACTTTTTGGCAAGATATCGCCACCGGTTTTCATGATAATTTTTTGTTACCGGTTGTTCCTTTGGTATGATTTGCTTGAGACCTATTTTGATGGTCTGTCAGAAGCCATTCTGAAACTTGTGGAGCCTTCAGCATTGATCTCGATGTTTCTTTGGATGTGGTTGACCTTCTATGTTTCTTCCTTTGAATTTTCAAAAGGAATCTCTTGGTAGAGGCCGACCTTGTTCATTTTACATGTTAGGTCTTGTTCTTCGAGTTTTGATCCCTTTTTGGGCTGATTGGATCCTTTGGATCGATATATATATTTATAATCATGCTTTAGAATGTAATCAATTTGAATCAATCAGAGTATCAATTTTTTCTTTCAAACAACGGTCAAATGTGCATTGTCTCAAAGAGGGGCAAAATGTAGACAATGAAAATTGTCCTAAGTCTTGGATTACACTTTTCACTAACCTTTCATCTAAACTAATTAAATAATTTTAATTCGTACTAATATTCTTTAAATTTCCTATATTTAAATAATTCTTAATTATTTAATTATTGTTCTTCTAAACTATAAATTAAATAGGTTTTATTATTTAATTAACATTCATCATTATCTCTTTCTAATCAATTAATCTTGATCTTAATCAACTAATCCTAACTATTCTTCTTTGATTAAATAATTCTCTAATTATTTAATTCTTTATTCTTGGCTAATTATTCTTCCATGATAAATATTTTTTTAATTATTTAATCCCTTTGGAGGAGACATATGCATGCAGTTTGCATATCTTTGGTTGTCATGGCTTCATTTTCCTTATTGAATGTGTTAGGAGTATTTTCATTGCATTTTAGTCTTTGTGGTTGGGTAATTTATATGCTTTGATGCATTTTCCTATTCTTACATCACAATCCTAACCTTATTTTAAATTAATAATGTTAAACTTTTAGATTATTATAAATTACTTAAAAAGTAAAAGATTTTTTATCTTGTAATGGTAACTACCAATATTTTAACTAGTTTCAATAATAAAGGCAAAAAAATTTTCTCATGGTAGAAAGTGGATTCCTAAAAAGGCAAATATTTGAGTCAATTATTGATATAATAGATAAAAAAAGAATTGAATAATAATAAATTAATTAAAATTGAATGCATACACAGTTAAGACTTTAATCAATGCAAAATGGGTGCTAATAATAAACAACTAAGACTTATATGCGGCTCCCATGGTTGTTTCCATTCAGCACCTCCACTTCTTCACCACCTATCTTGAACCCTTCTTTTATAATCTTCTCTGCACAATCTTTGTCAGCTCCATCGAACACCCACATCTCTTTCACTATTTTCCTCTGCTTTTCTATTTCTTCTTTCTCTTTTTCATATGCCTTTTGTTTTTTATTACCTTTGTTGCCTGTTTAAATTAAATGTATAAATTTAGTGACAGTGTTAGCAGGGAAATAGAAACACGAAAAATAGAAGTTTCTTCCACATATGTATAAATTTAGTTACATTGTTAGCAGCGAAATAGAAACACCAAAAATAGAAGTTTCTTGCACATATGAATTTTATGTCTGTATGCATATAATATAAGTTTTTGGTGTTAACACCATACTGAGCTATGTAAGGTGAATAATGGATATATTTCTCAGCTTGCCTTACTGAGCTTTGTAAGGTGAATAATGAATATATTTCTCAGCTTGCCTTGCAAATGTATACGAGCACCCCGAATGACACGCCACCTGTAGAGCACCCCAATCCAAACCGTCTTATCATGTGCCTATCATAGAAATATGAAATACATTTAATATTCTTCTTGCTTGATTATACTTATTTAATTTATTCTTTTTATTTATTCATTATCCACAGCACAGCTTCATGATCATATATGTGTAGTGCATTAATCTTTCAATGTAAATTGACCCCCAATCTTTAGAACTAATTCAATAATACAGTATGTAATCAACTTGCCACTTATGTTTATAATATTTATTTTCTATATTACTTCTTTTCCTCTCATTCTCTCTGTCGTGCTGATGGTTTTTATTGTACACAATACTTTTGAAATTTATAATTACTAAATTAACATTAAATATGAAATTGTATAATAATTAGATATGAAATTGCTGTTTATCAAAGTACTACAAATACATAATCTAAATTATGAATAAGAAAAAAAATATGCTAATTTGTACAATTTATAAACCTTGACAAAAATAAATTAAGAACTCAAAAACAAAAAAATATTTAATCTCTCCTATCTATACAAATGTACAATCCTTCAACTCTACAATCATTAATGAATTTAATAATATTTAAAAACATAAAATTAAAAAATCTCTTTATTTTATCTAAATTAACTAAAAGAATCAAAATAATCTAAATGATACAAACAAACAACAATTTTAATAAAAATTGAAAAAATAAAAATACCAAATAAGTAAATAAATAAAATAAAAGAAATCAAAATATATATTCATTTAACTATCATGACAAAAGAGGACTTACACTTTCTTTTTCCAATACCTCCTATACCAATTTTTGTAACACTAAAAATCTCCTACCTTCCATCATTATTACACATAGTGAAATTGTTATATCTAAATGTTCAATTATATATTCATGGCGAAGTTATATTAGTATACAAGTAATGATAAGAATATTCGATAAAAGCAACTCACATTTCTCATTCCGTCCTTATTTAAGAGAAGATTCTCGAGTACAGACCATTCAATGAATACTTTAATATCATCACATTTGTATTTTATTTTTGGATGTTCAATTCTATAACTGACGTCGATTTCATATCTGCAGAAAATCAATGAACCAAGTCACGATTTTAATTCGTGTCCTTATTGCAGCGATTCCCTACCCTAATACAGTCCTGTTCCCCTAAATAAATCAATATCATCAAAATTGTGTGATGCTAAGCTGAATTGAATATAATTGCATATTCGATATATTATTTCTTAGTATTCATAATTGAATATGTTGTTTCTTAGTACTCACTCTTAATTTTTATGTAAATTGAATAATCACAAGTTTAATAAATTTATATAAGTAATTTGATGTTAATAGTAGATATTTATGGTATAACATTAATCAAATTGATTAAGATGGCAAGCATTTAATGCCTTTAGTAATACTTAATGTTCGTATTGTATTCTTATGGATTAGTCATTTATTGAAGGGCATGAATATTGGAGAACTTTTACATTAGATATATTAAAATGATAATACTACATGTTAATAGTAGACCAACACACTTCAAATAACAAATGTATTTATTTCAATGTTGACCAAAAAGTAATATATTTCAATTTAAGACCAATAATCCCTAGCAAAATCTTCTATAACATGCATCATGTTACCAACAATCACACTTCATGCTAATATCATGTGTATAACTATCACACTTCATGTTAATATCATCGATATAATGAAGTACAAGATAACTTAAGAACCAAAAAAGTATGAAATAAATATAGAGGAAGAAGACAAAAAGCCAACAAAATGATTAGATATAACATTTAAGAAAGTTATTATCCTAAGAAAGATTCAAGGAAGAAAAATGATCTTAACCTATAGAAGCTCATATAAAGTAGTAGTGAAGAATATAGAGATTAAAATCATACAAAACAATTATCATTCAATCTATTTTGTAGATTTTTTAATACAATTCTATATTAGTAAAAACATCTTATGCTTGTAGTAAGTGATAGTTGTAGAAATAAGTAAATAAATTACATTTGACAAGCATAACATAAGTTGCGAGGTTCAATGATTGTTAATTGGATCTTTTATTGTAATCTATATTAGATGGTATTATTGTAGATTATATTAGATGGTAGTATTTTAGGCTTTGTATTTATTGACTTTAAATTGGTTTCATGGCTCATGATATATGATACTAAATTAAGGCTTATAAAGAAAGAAAATATGCTCATTAGTCTTCAAGAAAGAGAGTGTTGGATAGAATATTGTCATGTAGAATTAGTTGTGTGTAGATAATTGTATATATTTTTCCAAGAAGCCACCAAGGAGAATGAGTAGAAATCAAAATATTGTTGTTGAATAAAAGAAAAAAAATATCACCATCATAAAGAATTTCTAAGCTTTATTATATGCAATTCAATAGGAGACAATAAATGGTATGAAAATTTATAGAGAGGATGCTGGTGAGGAGGATAATGAAGAAGAATAAATATAAGTTGGAAATTATATTTTTTAATTTGAAATATATCACTAGGCTTTTCATAAAAATGTAATGCATTTAACAAATTCTACAAGTAATTTAGATCATGAAGAACTGATTTATTCAATTGATCATCTTAGAGTTTATTTTGAATATAAGGAAATAATTGACCTTGATAGAGTTAAACTTTTAAATACAAACATGATATCATGCACTACCAAAGAAAATAAATTAGAGGAGAATAGGAAAGGTAAGACTAAAATTCAAAAGTGGATTAGAAGAGTAAGAAATTCTAAAAACAATTATATTCATGTCTCATTTGCTAGATATATTGACCAAGCATATATTTCAAAGAATTGTATTCTATGTATTTCAAAGAATTGTATTCTATGTATTTGAATAGGTCATCATTCAATAACTAGGAAAAAGTGGCTATATACATAAATGAATTAACATGGTCTATGTAATAATAATTGAGCATGTTTATTATTTAAATAATAGACTAAGCATACCAATTCTACTTGAAGAATAAAAATTATTAAATTAAAAATTGTAGACCAAACATATAATAGTGAGATATATGGTAGATTATGTAGAGCTAGAAATCCAAGAAGTCCAAGTAGAACTCAAAATGATGATGAATTGAAGGAAATATTATAAAGTGGTAACAATAATATATTTTATAATTAGATTGAAGTAGATGTGGAAGAGGTGGTGGTAATTCATGAAGAGGAATCATTTATTTCAAGTTCAAAGTTGAAGGTCATATTATTTTTTAGTGTAATTGAATAAAAGGGTAGTGTTATAAAGAATCTAAAGTAACCACAAGAGTACCACCTATAATTTTTTTATAATGATAAACTAATAGATCCACTCAAAAATCCAATTCATTACTAGTATAAATAAATCCATCTAGAAGTTTGGGCATAGCTACACAAAAGAAGAGCATTATGTAAATGTGAAGGTATACATTCCAAACTAATTATTGATATACATCCAATATTAATAATTTAGTTGCAATTGAAATGGTTTTAAAGTATATTTTAAAGTATCATAATATCCTAATTCTAATCAAATACCCTGACTATAAAAGAATCATAAAATTCTTTTTATTGAACAACGTATTCTAAAAGTGTATAAAAATGACGTCTTAGGTAAGATTACACCAATTAATGTTGGTCATACTTATATGGGTATCCCATGCTAATTTTACAATAGATACATACATTATAGAATTAAAAATATCATACACTAAGTAAAAATGGAAAAGTGCATGCACTCATATCTCTGAAGGATGCTAATAGATGATTAAATAGTCTTATGTGAATAATTCCAGTAAATGGTATAAATTTTTTGAAGAATGTGGAGAAAAAGAAGCCTTTTTTATTATTATTAATCAAATGGTAAAATAGGTTTTGAAGAGATCCAAAATCATATTTACAAAATGGTTCGAAGAGAAAAGACAAAGCTCAAACCAATAACCAAACAACTACAAATAGAAGGAAACTGAATAGAGAAAACAAAAGGAACTCTAGTTCATTTTATTCAAAGTCTCATCTAAGCTTCTAATTCTTGCTAGTAAAGTTTATTATGAATATCATCCAACTTAAACAAATCTTTTTTCTCCATTTCATAATATTTCTTCTTTCTCTCTGCATTATGAGAACTTGATCCTTTTTTATGAAACTATTGAACTCGATTACCCTTATCCTTGATGTATTTCTCTTCATTCTTGTTCCTTATGATGGTGACCTCTATATGATGCTCCTCTTTTATATCCTTGAGTTTATTAGTTGAAATGTTGATACCTTTTTGAATTATGAAAGGGGATAATGCTCACAACAAGTTTTAAATTATGGTCAATGTCGACTAATGCAAGGGTGATCGTACGGATATGTGTTGCACTTTAGGCTAACAATGCTTGTTCCGACCAGAAGGGTTCCAGCCAGAACGCTTCCAGTCAGACCAATTTGGCATCCATGTTGTGCTCACGTGGAAAGGATGTTCCGGTCATAAGCATTTTGACTGGAACGGTTTCGGCCAGAAAACCCTTGCCCTATATAAAAGCCAAAATCCACCCAAGCCCCTCATTTTGCATTGAGCAGGAGGGAGAAAAAAATCATAGAGATCTGGCCAGAAGCGTTTCGGTGGTAAGTACCCTTTTTTTTTTAAATGTAATTATTTTAACATACTAATTTATATTGTTTTTTATTTTAAATAGTTTTTAATAGAAAATAAAAAAATTTATAGAATTTTTTTTTTGAGCTTTTAAAAAATATATATTTTTGTATATATCCTATCATATTAGTTTAGAATATTATAAAATAAATACACACATACATACAAATACATACATAAGCATACACATACATATATAGAAACCTACATACATACGTACACATACATAAAATAATTATATGTACACCTTAGGACATACACATACATACCTAGGCCTACATACATACATACACACATACATGTACATACACATACATAAATACATACATGCATACATACATAAATACACATAAAATAATTATATACACCTTAGGACATACATACACCTCAGGGCATGCTATCAAGGGTCGTGTGTGGTCTTGAGGGGTCACACACGTACCCCTCAAAACCACACATGACCCCTAATAGCATGTCTTGAGGTGTATGTATGTATGTATGTATGTCTATGTATACATCCTAAGGAGTATATAATTATTTTATATGGCCCCTTAGGACCACTTAAGGCCCTTTGCGACACATGTGCACCCTTTAGGACCTATTAGGAGTACATAAGACCAAATGGTGTCGCAAGCATTCTTATGTGGTCATAAGGGATCACACATGTGTTAGAACACATGTGTGACCCCTTAGAACACATGTACACCCCTTAGGACCTATTAGGACCACATAAGACCAAATGGTGTCACAAGGGGTCTTATGTGGTCCTAAGGGGTCACGCATGTGTTAGAACAAATGTGTGACCCCTTATTACCACTAAAGGCCCCTTGTGACACATGTGCACCCCTTAGGACCTATTAAGACCACATAAGACCAAATGGTGTCACAAGGGGTCTTATGTGGTCCTAAGGGGTCATGCATGTGTTAGAATCTTGCATGCACATGGTGGTGATGTTATAGACTCTTCAAAGGTATGTTTTTCTACGTACAAATGCTCATAATCTATGTTACTTCAAATTTTTTAATCTAGTACATTCAAATTAAATGTTTAATGTATGATTTTATGCATGCATACTCTATTGCAAGTGCATGGATCGGGACATGCTTCATGACAGGGCCCCAAGTGACCCATTATTTATATGTGTGTGTGTGTGTGTGTGTGTGTGTGTGTGTGTGTGTGTGTGTGTGTGTGCACATTTTATAGACATTTCATATATTTGTACATATGTACTAGACATTTCATACATGTGTATTGTACACATTTCATATGTGTATGTGTACTAGACATTTATTTTCCATATTTCATGTGTGTGTGTTTGTGTGTGTGTGTTAGATAGATATACACTTCATAGACATATATGTGTATGTGTTAGATAGATCTACACTTCATACTACTTTGCACGTTTATATATAGACAGATTACGTTTTTGAATGTTAAGTGTTTAAATGATAGAATCTCTAAGTCATTTGAATTTAGTTAATTCTTCTAGTTAATTGTACATGTGTATGTGAAATTTAAGTGTGTATGTATATTTTAGTTGTTCATTGTTAAACAAATTTAGTCATTAAAATTTAATTTAGTTGTTAATTTTAGTTAAGTGTTTATGTACATGTTTAATCAACTTACTTCAAAAATTTAATGAACTTATATCCATGATGCAAATATCCCCTTAAATCCCCTTAAGACTGCTTAAAATGCCTTAGGATAACATAATTAGATGAATCCAAACAACAAAATTAAATGAAACAATATATGTGTAAATATAAATGAAATGAATGTACATAGATGAATAAAACAAATCCATCCATGTGTAAAAATATAAAAGAATCAATGATGTAAATATACCCTTAAATTCCCTTAAGAGCACTTAAAACACATTAGGACAACATAATTAGATGAATCCAAGAAACATAATTAAATGAAACAATATATGTGTAAATATAAATGAAATGAATGTACATAAATGAATAAAATGAATCCATGCATGTGTAAAATATAAAAGAATCAATGATGCAAATGTCCCCTTAAATCCCCTTAAGACAACTTAAAACACCTTAGGACAACATAATTAGATGAATCCAAACAAAATAATTAAGTGAGATAATATATGTGTAAATATAAATTAAATTAATGTACATAGATGAATAAAATGAATACATGCATGTCTAAAAATATAAAAAAATCAATGAGGCAAATATCCCCTTAAATCCCCTTGAGACCATTTAAAACACCTTAAGACAACATAATTAGATGAGTCCAAATAACATAATTAAATGAGAATATATGTGTAAATATAAATGAAATGAATGTACATAGATGAATAAAGAGAATCCATGCATGTGTAAAAATATAAAAGAATCAAAGATGCAAATATTCCCTTAAATGTCCTTAAGATCACTTAAAACACCTTAGGACAACATAATTAGATGAATACAAACAACATTATTAAATGAAACAATATATGTGTAAATATAAATGAAATTAATGTACATAGATGAATAAAATGAGTCCATGCATGTGTAAAAATATAAAAGAATCAATGATGCAAATATCCCTTTAAATCCCCTTAAGACCACTTGAAACACCTTAAGACAACATAATTAGTTGCTCATTTTAGTGAAAGTATATATACACGTGTAACTATATATACAACATAATTAAATGAAACTATACATGTGTAAATCAAAATTAAATGAATACATAGATGAATAAAACATGTAAAATCAACATATAAAAAGTAAAATAAATGCATCAACAAAACTAAATTTCCACAAGTTATCCAAATTGCTACACATGTTTAGAAATATCTAAATATATATATGAGTTTATCAAAATAAGACCTATCTAATATAATTTACTTGTTCAAACATGACAAGTGAACTTAAAGCTCGTGGTACATATAATATGGATCTTTCCTATCTTTTATAATTTCTAATATTTTTTCATGATCTTCAATAGGCAACCTCCACTTTTGGTTGCCACGTCCTATTTTTGGCAATGTCTCCAACTATAATCTTGTGGCTATTACTAAGTGACTGTAGTGTAGAACTTTTTGGCCAGGCATATAATCAATGAATGTTACACCATTTGTATCTATATTTATTTGTTGGTAATAGGTACCTTCAACAACAACTGAACCAGTGGGATATTGTTGCCCATCATCATCACTGTCTGATTCCAATAACTTGCTTTTTGGTTGTGTGCATCTCAATAGATAATAATCTACACTTTTAGTATTGTTAGGATCAACAATCACTACAAAAATATCACCTGTGAAAATAGATTGTGCATGTATATATATTACAAGAAATATTAGTTCTTTACACATTTTTAAATTAATGAAGAATTTAAAAATTTGTACATGTACATATATGTAATTTACAAAATATGCATGCATGCACCTATAACAAGTAAATCAGAAACACGTTCATAATCAGTTGAAAATAGAGGATCGTGAATATCAATAATGTCACTATCTTCGTAAGGAGGTATTGTGTAAAATTATTTCATTTCCCATTGCAAAACATATCCATTAGCAATATTTTGACAATGAGTATCTCTGTTGTTCGCAATGCAATCAACACAAAAGCATGATTTTCCTCTTGCAAGAATAACACGAGGCTTGCTAAATTTCATAGTCATGACTTGATGAAAACTTCTAATACCATTAATTGATTGAAAATTATAAGGATTTGATCGATCAATATTTGATAATACAAAAAATATTTAGTCAATTTTAGTTCATTTCACACACACATATATATATACACAAATTTTTAAAATAATTCAAGAACACCAAGAATGTTTAAGAAAATATATATATATATATATATATATATATATATATATATATATATATATATATATATATATATATATATATATATATATATATATATATATATATATATATATATATATATATATATATATATATATATATATATATATATATATATATATATACCTTTAACTTCCCAAACATAACGCTTGTTGTAAGTTGTATCATGACCAAAAAAATGATTTTTGCACAATTCAATAATATCATTAGAATTATGTATGGTGTTACCTATACAGAAGCTCTTTCTGTAGAAAATTGGATGACCCACATGTATGCATATATATATATATATATATATATAAAGATAATTTAACTACAAGTTCATGTTGGTGAAGTGCATGCTTCACACATGCTCCTGCTCCAACATGTTCTCCTATTCCATGTCCACTCTCAAAGAAGTTCCACAAAAACTTTATGCTATGTCAAGCATGTTGTAGGGATAACTAGTTAAAAGCTTTGGTAGACTTAAATTGCCCTGACATGAATAACATATATATTATATATATTAAAAATTTTGACCTATTATATACAATCAAATCATATACATAATAAAAAAAACAACTTAAATAATCAATTTAAAATCTAATGTACTTACCGGCACATCCATTTGACCAAGTCCAACTTTGTGTACATTCTATCCCATGATCTTTAATATCTTCAAAAAACATTCCAAAACAATGTGCTACATAGCTCCTATCATGACACATATCATCACTGATATAGAAATGGACCTCCTTGATGATAATGCGTTTATTTCCAGTACTCTCTATACCATCCACATGAAATTGTGCATGTCTATAGAAAACTTGTACAAATATTGCAACTTGATCATAGTGATAATATTGACTTTGAATTTCTGTGTGAGGACTAAATGTATAGTTCTCGAAGAAATCTACAATTGAAAGAATACAAACTGGTGGAAAACAATTCTTTAAATCATGAAACTGTTTAGCATGCCATCTTTCACCATGACAATGTTGGATATGTGGATATATCATATTACGAAATCTATCTATAAACTGAATGTAGGGCAATTCACTCTCTTTCAACATAATTTTTTTGGATTCAGTTCCTGACTTACTTTGGTATATCTCATATTCAAATCTCTTCCTTATAACTAGTGCATGAATATCAATATTCTCAGTTTGCAACACAAACTTACACAAAAATCCACAATCATTGAATTCACCTTTTATACATTGTATTTTGAACTCATCTAAATCTTCTAATTTATCACATAAAATAGACTTCACAAATTGTGTTGTACTTGTAGGAATGACTAGATTTGGATTAATTGTTGCCATGAACTTCTTATATGATTGCAAGTGTAGATAAAATTCAACATGATTTCGACAACAACAAGTTTCACATACCTTATTTATGCATACAAAACAAGGATGAAATCTCTCAAACATCATTTGGCAAATCTTTACATCTAAAAATTCTTGTTTGAATGCTTCAAATAATTCACTTTGTGTTGTATGTGTTGGGTCTCAAATCAATAGATTGGATAGGTTCTAAGGAAATGCCAACTCCTATGATCAAACCCTCCAATTGACTTGGTCAACTTATAGAGGGGACCTATTTGGTTACTAACTCTCTCACTTTAGGCTCTGTAGGACCTAGGCGATTATACCTACTCACTAGTTGTTGCTTCAACTAATGCTTTTTATAGAAGAATTAGTGTCGTAATCTGATATCTCCTAGCCTCATAATGGCATAAGTTTCTTAAACAGATTGATTTCAGATGTGTGTATTTATCTATATATCTTACAAAAGTATATATGTTACACTTTGGCTAAATTACCTACTAGAATTCCTACTCAGCTAATCCTATTACTTTTAATGTGAAAGTATGAATTGATGAGTTGTATATTATAGATGACCAGTGCCTTTCTTTGCTATTTGGGCTACAGAGTCTTTATGTTTCTTTAGGACTTATTGTATAAACTTATGAGATAATTGTTAAACCCACCCCCTCTCGATGAGTTTGTCATTTACTGTTTCTTATGAGCTCTACTTCAATGTCTATATTGTAAACCACCTGAATGAATTTAACTCTAACCTTAAGAGACCATCCAAGGAAGAAATACAAGGAACAATTACAATTTGCAAGTAAATCTTTTTGATCCAAATCTACAATATGAAACACAAAATTTTATTGGAAGAACACAAATAACCTTATCTCCTTTAGATAATATCATAAGCAACTACCTACAAAAAAATGCAGTAATCCGCAACACATATGCAAAGGAAAAACAAGTGACTATATTATATATTTGCCAAAATAGTACAGTGGTAAATCTGAGGCTGTAATCTACTTCTTTCTCTTATTCTCTCCATATTACAAAAGTTTCCCCCTTTATATGAGAGTATACATTATCACCAAGCGTTGTGGCTTTTCGATATATAACTGCTAACTAACACTTTTGTTAAAAAACAGGAAGATAAACAAATTCAGCACCCCTATGTGTTCGATGTACTTGTAATCTTTATACATCATAATATCACTATTTAACATCCTTATGTCATTCTTCGTTAGGAAATAATCAGACAAAATGTGATTCACATCATGTAATAAGTCTTTGTCCCAATCCAACTCTACCACTGCTCGATTCTTCACCTCAAGTAACTCCTGTTTCCATTGTTCTAACGATGCCAACTCACCATAATTATAAAAAGAGGGCACCCTAGGGGTATTCCCATCATCCAGACTCTGAAACTCTTTCCTTAATTGATTCGCAAATTTGTCATGGGATTTCAAGTAAGCCTTAGCTTCAATTCTCTCACCTGGATTCTTCTTTGATTTTCATGGCAGTCAATAATCATTTCGATGAAAATATGTCTCTCGATCATTTAGTCCATCGACCCCTTTTGCTTCTATCGATGACACTTTTGTTTCAAAAATTACTTCAACTAGGTATTTTCTCCCTTCATTGAAATGCTGCATTCAGCCATTATTGCCGCCTCCTCATCGATATACATCTGACGTCCATTGGGTTTCATGTCGAAGAAACCTTGGGCTTCGGTGACTTCCATTATCTTTCCATTGAAACACCTTTTCTATCAATATCACTACATTCCTTTGATGAATGAGTATATTGTTTTATCGAAGCCTTTCCTTATCCTCTCTTGTCGTCTTCCACCAATAAAGTTGTATCGGTGAAACAATGCAAATCAGAGACATGCATTTTAGCCTCCTCGAAACTCATATCCTTATCAATATCTTTTATCGATGTAGCTTCCTTCTATTTGATTGATATCATTCTTTCGATAAGAATGCTTCTTTCGGTGAGTTTCCTTCATGCTACGCCGATGGTATTATTTCCTCGAAAGCTTTCTCTTGTCGATGAAAACGTCTCTGCTTTCTTCAATATCTTCTCTCGATAAAATCATTGCTTTCAATGAGTCCTTTTCAAAGTTCATTGATGTTCCCTTTCCTTCGATGCCCTTTTTATATCGATGAGACATCACTGGGTCTCATCGATATTATTTGGATTTTGGACATTTCGATAGAATGCTATCAGATTTGTTCGATAACTTATGGGTTTTTACAGTATTAATGAAAATTATGATTTCCTCCAAAGATAGATGGCTTCTAAGATTTAATTTCTCAAATCAAGATATTTTACTTAATTCAGATTTGATGCTCAATAGTGGCTTTGACTGGGGATGGGGGTATGCTATGGATGCCTTCAAGAATATAGACTCTTTCGTTTGTGTATAAGGAAAGAATATTTAAAGGAAATGTGGTTTTTACAATGGCAGTGAAACCTAAACTATTGTACATGAAGAAGACCCCTTTTAAAAAAAGAATTTTTTAAAGAACTGTCCATGTACTGCCAATTCCTGAATTTCTCCTGTAGTATTTTGGAGAAAAGAAGAATCTTCTCCGCTTGGTGTTCATCTAAGCACAACAACAATATCCCATCTCTATTTTTCCAATACAAGTCTCCATTCATGATCACATATTTCGTAGATTTCAGTTTTAATGTTCTCTTTTGATTATCAGTCATATCATCTAGACATCTCATGTGCTTGAGATAATACATGATATCTGCATACCAGGCTGTATTTTGAATACTAAAACTGGCTTCATCCATGCCAACCTCATTTACCTAAAATTCTTCAACCTCTGCTCCTGCCATAAGTTTAGCTAGTCCCTGGCATTTGATAACTTGGGAAATTTTGAGCTCAATATTGAATTCTTGAATCTGATTGATCCATTTGCACCTTTTCCCTATGACCTTAGTTTGCCTGAATATGTCTTTTACTGCTGCATTGGGAACATATACTATGACTTCTGCACCTACCAAATATGGTCTGAATTATTTTACTGCTTTTACTAGGGCATAAGCTTTCTTTTCATTTAGGTCATATTTAATTTCAGATGAATTTAGTGACTTACTGAAATATGCAATAGGTTGTTCACAATTATCCCGGTTCTTTTGTAACAACACTGCTGCTACCATATGACAAGATGCAAATGGAAAAATCAAAAAGGGTTTATTAAAATCTGGGGATATCAATACTGGTGCCTCAAATATTTCCCTCTTTATATCTATAAATGCATCCAATGCCTCTACATCCCAATCAATTTTAGCTTCCTTTTTTAGCATCCTTACTATAGGTTTTATGATATTTGCAAAATTAAGGATGAATCTTCTGACAAAATTGATTTGTCCCAAAAATGATTGAACAACATTGATAGTTTTAGGGATAGGTATTTCATTTATTGCAGCTACTCTTTCAGGATCAATCTTCACCCCTTCCTTGGAGACTATATGTCCCAGGAGCTTTCCTTCTTCAACTACGAAATGACATTTCTTCGGATTGAGGGAAATTCTATATTCCAAAGCTTTCTTAAATACTTTCTCGAGGTGTTCAAAATGGTCTTCAGCCCTTTTTGAATATGCTGTTAAGTCATCCTGATACACCACCATTATTACATCAATCAGCTCTTTGAATGCTACATCCATTGCCCTCTAAAATGTTGCTCTTGCATTTGTTAATCCAAATGGAATTCTTGCATACACATATGTGCCCCATGGTGTTGTGAAAGTTGTCTTATATTGTTCAGGTTCTTTAACTTTCACCTGATTATACCCTGAGAATCCATCCATCATGGATAATAAATCACATCCGGTTACTTTCTGCAGCATATTATCCATTTTTGGCAAAGGGTAATTATCTTTTAATGATGATATGTTTAGATTCTTGAAATCTACGCATTGTCTTATGTCCCCATTTTTCTTCCTGACAGGTACCAAATTTGAAACCCAAGTAGAATACCTACAAGGTTTAATTATCCCTGCATCTTTCATTTTTATTATTTCCTCTTTCATCTTAGGGAGTAAAGTTGGATTTATAGGCCTCTACTTTTGTCTGAATGGTTTAGCATCAAGCTTAAGAGGTATCTCATGTTGGAAAAGATCTTCCTTGTATGCTTTGAGGTCATCATAAGACCATGCAAACACATGCTTATATTTTCTGAGTAACATTACTAACTATTGTTTTAGTTTAGGAGTCAATTTATTACCAATAAAAACATGCCTTGGTGATTCTTTGCTTCCAAAATTAATCTGCTCAACATCAGTTTCTTTGACCGAGGCTCCTTTGATCTTGACTTTGTCTTGTATGTTGAAAGTTCTTTCTAGTGCGACTAGTCCTCTGGGTATTTTATTAGACTTTAGCTTTATGACTTCCTATCCCAACAAAGTCTCCTTCCCATTTGTCATCTCTACAAAGTTATTAAAATTGATAGCTTGTGCTTGGTAGTGATCCACACATTGCAAAAACTTTAACAAATCGTTGTCATCATGCAAAACTTCCCAGTTGTACAAATTATCCGGAATAGAAGGCCTGACTTTTATTTCCATTGCTGAGACTCCATTCAGTGTTATATCATTCTCCTTCAAAGCAACATTGGCCAAGAAGTGAGCCATGATGTTCTTTGATCTGTTAATCCATTTTATTTGGAAAGCATCAAATAGTTCTATGGTATCCCATACAACATCCCTGTATTGTTTCAACCTGAGATATTTGGAGGCAGATTTTTGTTTGATTTGACATATTACAAGTTCTGAGTCTCTAAAGACACTGAGCAATTTTATTCCATGCTTGGTAGCCACATTTAGTCCAATGAGTAAAGCTTCATATTCTGAAATATTATTTGTACACTCAAACATCAGTTTAAAAGAATATTTGAATGTCTCTCCATCTGGTGAAATAAATACGATCCCAGCCCCACTTCCTTCCTTATTGCATGATCCATCAAAGTACATCTTCCATACTTGATCTTTACTCTCCTTGACTGTAGACTCTATTGGGGTTGATCCTCTCAATTCTATTTTTGTCAACTCCACTTTGAAGTTGTCCATATCTGACTCGATGAAACATACTGAATCAATAGGTTCTGCCTCCTCGATGATGTATTCAGAGCGGGGTTCTCTCTCAATCCTTACCTCTTGTCCATTTACTAGTATAGTAGCATATGATAAGTCTAGTTGGAGAAGGCCTCCTATCAGATTTGACCATTGTCTTGACAATAACATACCATAGCTAGGAGGGACATCAACCACAATGATGTTTGTTTTATAAGATGCTTCTGGACATGCTGCCAATTTGAATTCAACATCATTCATGACACCAACTACTGAGATGGAACGATTATCCATGGCGTAGCATTTACCAAAATTTGTGTCCACTGACATTCCAAGTTCTCTCATGAATCCTACTGGCATAACATTTATATCAGCTCCTGAGTCAATCATGCAATTTTTATCATGTTGTTATTGATCATCAGGGTTACATAAAATGGGTCTACTTGAGAGGGATTTTTTGTTATTGTTGACCCCAAATATATGGTTGGAACATGGTTATCTTTTTTTTGGCTATTTTGTTTATGTTCTTTGGTCTCTTCCTTAGATACACCATTGATAACCTTCAAGGTTTTTTCTCGATACTCTGGGAACTTCATCATCTCAAGTAGTGCGACAGAGACCTTCATCTGTGTCAAGGTGTTGGCAATATCAAATGATGTTGTAGTAGGTAGTACTGAAGTATCCATCGTCCCATCCTTATCACCCTTTTGCATCCTAGAAACTTGCAACTCCTTTTCCTTAATTAACTTTGTGTTTTCTCCCTGGGTTCTACTCGGCTTAGTTATTGGTTTAGAAGTTTTATTAATCTCCTTCATGGACATGCCTAATCATTTGCCTTGTTCAGGGTTTATAGTTTTGTTTCTTAGCATATAAGTCCTTTTGGCTTGTTCAACAATAGCTGTAGTAATCCTCTCTTGTTCTTCTTTAGAAGGGATCCTCAATCTGACTTCATCTTCCTCATTTGAGAATACTTGTTGCATATAGCACTGCTGATTAATTCACCTAGAATTTACATCATTTCCTTCACTCCCCTCAGATGAGTCATAGTCCGTGAAGGATAGTAAGTTTATCGCATGATCATCTACATATTCTTCATATTCTTCCTCTCTTCCCTGCAACTTCATTGCCACCGCACACTGGTAAGGAGAATGAGGCATATCACATGCTAAGTACCACATATCTCCATCAACAACCTGGTTCACCACTTTTCTCAAAGGATCTAGTATTTGGTTACCTTCTTTCGAGTTTTTGTCCACTGGTTTTCCATCTTTCATTGCGGTATTATAAGGCATATCATGCAATCTGGGCCTATCATGGTGATAAAACTATTGTTTCTCTATTTTATTCACTCTGATAGACAAATCTTTGAGAACATTCAACACCTTGTCCAACTTGTCATCATCCTTTGTTTGTTTAGGGGCCTTTGGATTGAACAACCTTGAATCCTCCCTTCTTCCTATAGTTCCAGCTGCTTTCCTATTATTCTCTATAGTTATGGCCACTTTCATGACTCCTTGAAGGGTTGTATGATTCTTTGTCCTGAGCTCATAGTTCATTTTACTATCAAAAGCATTCATGTAGTACAAGATGCTGACTTCAAGAACCGGTTTTATTCTATTAGGGATTTTATTCATAACTCTATTAAATCTCTTATTGAAATCGGCCACTGCTTCATTTGTATCCTTCTTAATGCTTATGATCTCATGTAAGGTAAACTCTAGGCTATTGTGGTCTACATATTGTTCAAGAAAAAGTCTTTTGAATTCTGTAAGGCTGTTTACTGAAAAATCTGGTAGTGCTCTGAACCAATCTCGAGCATCCTCTATCAATGAGTGCATGAACAACTTCATCTTGACATCCTCAAATGGGAGACAAAAGTCCTCCATAACTATGTCAAAAGCTTTGCAATGTGCTTCCCCTGAGATGGCATTACTCCCAATGAACTTTTCTATTGCAATCCTAATTTCATTAGGGATAGGATGAGGATACACCATCATCCCTGAAAAGTCAAACTGCCTGATGCGTTCTATATTCATCAACCTGTATCCACCTTGGAAAAAGTTTCCATAGTTTGGTCTCACATTGTTATTACCAGGAGGAAATTGGTTTTGTGGCTGAACGTGGTTCTGATATGTAAAGGCATTGAATTGGTTATGCTAATACTCAGGGGGTAGATTGGGGTATGGGAAGTTGTTGAAGTGATTGTGTTGGTGCTCAGGAGGTATATTATTATATGGAAAGTCATTTGGCCTAGGATTGTATAGAGGGTTTTCAGACACCTTGTAAGTATTGTTCTTTGCATTGGTTTTATCTGTATTTCTTCTCCCTCTATTTGATCCTTGGGCTGCCTATTCATACCTCACCTTGTATCTCTCTAAGTCATGATCAATATCATCTTCATTGATATTTATACCCAATCTAGCACATGATTCTATACATTCTTGTACTCTTCCCTCATCTTTCATTTCAATGGCTGCTTTGATCATTTGTCTCATCAAGTCTACCACATGATCTAATGCATCCACCTGGCTTGAGCCTGAGGAACTTGAAGCTCCTTCCCTTCAATTTGGATGGTGATTCTCAAAACCAAGAGGGTATTTCCCTTTCTGCGCTCTATCCACAACTGCCAAATCCTCATCCTTGGGGTATGTAGGGGATTGTATAATTCTGTTTACTCAAGGTTGGATGTGAATGGTTTTCAGAATAGTGTTGATTATAATTCCCATTCATAAAGTCATTTTTAGGTTCCATCGGACTATCTATTGATTTCTTCTTTGGATTTCTTTCACTTATCTTCCGATCAAAGTTTAATTGGACTATGGGGTGGCCTTGTGTTATTGACCTTCTTCTGTACATAAAATTTCTTATTTCAGAGTCACCACCTTTCTTCTTGAAAGGAAAAATATATTTTGTATATGAATTCTTTCCCATAGTAGAGTGCTCTTTTTTATTTTGAATGTTCCCCAGCAGAGTCGCCAATCTGTTAGGTCTCAAATCAACAGATTGGATAGGTTCTAAGAAAATGCCAACTCCTATGATCAAACCCTCCAATTGACTTGGTCAACTTATAGAGGGGACCTATTTGGTTACTAACTCTCTCACTTTAGGCTCTACAGGACCTAGGTGATTATACCTACTCACTAGTTGTTGCTTCAACTAATGCTTTTTATAGAAGATTTAGTGTCTTAATTTGATATCTCCTAGCCTCAAAATGGCATAAATTTCTTAAACAGACTGATTTCAGATGTGTGTATTTATCTATGTATCTTACAAAAGTATATATGTCACACTTTGGCTAAATTACCTATTAAAATTCCTACACAGCTAATCCTATTACTTTTAATGTGAAAGTATGAATTGATGAGTTGTATATTATAGATGACCAGTGCCTTTCTTTTATGTTTGGGCTACAGAGTCTTTATATTTCTTTAGGACTTATTGTGTAAACTTATGAGACAATTTTTAAACCCACCCCCTCTCGATGAGTCTATCAGTTACTGTTTCTTATGAGCTCTACTTCAATGTCTATATTGTAAACCGCTTGAATGAATTTAACTCTAACCTTAAGAGACCATCCAAGGAAGAAATACAAGGAACAATTACAATTTGTAAGTAAATCTTTTTGATCCAAATCTACAATATGAAACATAAAATTTTACTGGAAGAACACAAATAACCTTATCTCCTTTAGATAATATTATAAGCAACTGCCTGTAGAAAAATGGAGTAATCCGCAACACATATACAAAGGAAAAATAACTGACTATATTATATATTTGCCAAAATAGTACAGTGATAAGCCTGAGGCTATAACCTACTTCTTTCTCTAATTCTCTCCATAATACAAAAGTTTCCCCCTTTATATGAGATTATACATTATCACCAAGCATTGTGGCTTTTCAATATATAACTGCTAACTAACACTTTTGTTAACAAACTAGAAGATAAACAAATTCAAAACCCCTATGTGTTCGATGTACTTGTCATCTTTATACATCACAATATCACTTTTTAGCATCCTCATGTCGTTCTCCATCAGGAAATAATCGGACAGAATGTGATTCACATCATGTAATAAGTCTTTGTCCTGATACAACTCTGCCATTGCTTGATTCTTCACCTCAACTAACTCTTGTTTCCATTGGTCTAACGATGCCAACGCACCATCATTATAAAAAGAGGGCACCCTAGGGGTATTCCCATCATCCAGAATCTGAAACTCTTTCCTTAATTGATTCACAAATTCATCATGGGATTTCAAGTAAGCCTTGGCTTCAATTCTCTCACCTGGATTCATCTCTGATTTTCACGACACTCAATAATCATTTCGATGAAAATATGACTTTCAACCATTTAGTCCATCAACCCCTTTTGCTTCTATCGATGACACTTTTGTTTCGAACATTACTTCGACTAGGTATTTTCTCCCTTCATCGAAATGCTGCATTCGGTCATTATTGCCACCTCCTCATCAATATACAGCTAAAGTCCATCGGGTTTCATGTCAAAGAAACCCTGGGCTTCGGTGACTTCCTTTATCTTTCCATCGAAACACCTTTTTTATTGATATCACTACACTCCTTCGATGAATGGGTATATTGTTTTATCGAAGCCTTTCCTTGTCCTCTCTTGTCATCTTCCACCAATAAAGTTGTATTGGTGAAACAATGCATATCGAAGACATGCCTTTTAGTATCCTCAAAACTCATATCCTTATCGATATCTTTTATCAATATAGCTTCCTTTTGTTTGATCGATATCATTATTTCGATAAGAACACTTCTTTTGGTGAGTTTCCTTCATGCTGCGCCGATGGTATTATTTCTTCGAAAGCTTTCTCCCATCGATGAAAACGTCTCTGCTTTCTTCGATATCTTCTATCGGTAAAATCATTTCTTTCGATGAGTTATTTTCAGAGTTTATCGGTGTTTCCTTTCCTTCAATGCCCTTTTTATATCGATGAGACATCGCTGGGTCTCATCGATATTATTTGGATTTTGGACATTTCGATAGAATTCTCTTAGATTTGTTCGATAACTTATGGGTTTTTATGGTATCAATGAAAATGATGATTTCCTCCAAAGATAGATGGCTTCTAAGATTTAATTTCTCAAATCAAGATATTTTACTTAATTCAGATTTGATGCTCAACAGTATGTAAGAAATGTTTTGGATGTGTAATATTTTTACTATCTTCATCTATCACTTGTATAGTATCTCTTCTATTGGAAGAAACACGAGATTGGTTGGTCCAATAATCAATGACCTATCTTTTTACATCTTCATAAATTTTGTCTTTTCTAGGAAACCTATTGATATTTACCCAATTCTTTTCAATGTTTTCATCCAACATATATCTCTTCCTAATGTATCTTTGAATAGTTCTTGTAGATACATGCATTAATTGAGAAATTTCATTAACTTGTTTTCTATGAGTCAATTCCTTACTAGTAATCATAGTCATCAATGCTCTACGTGCAACACTTAAATCAACACCTCGACTTGTGTTCTCAATACAATTCAATGCTTCTTGTAAATTTTCAATTATAACTTCTTTTACTAATGTATCAAGAGAACTTTTCTTATTACCAACACCCAACAACTCCAAAATAGGTTTCATTTCCCTTTTCCTAAATAACTTAGCAAATAATTGTGCTCTTCCAATAATAGACTTATTTTTAAAATAATCATCCTACAAATTCTTACAATGCAATTTTAATGTGCTTTCAGGTATCATATCTTTAGATGAAATTTTATTGAAAAGATTATCTTCATCCATTTCCATCAATTTTTCCATACTAGAAAAAAAATCCATCTCGTACCTGAGTAGATGTTTCTTGAACATCATCAAGTTGAGCTTGAAAAACAACGGATTGTTGTTGACTACGTTTTGTATGACCTTTCATCTTCTCATCCCTTTTACGATCATACAACCTTCATCTAGTCCTCTTATTCCCCATTACAAAAAATATTTAGATCTTCAAAATTTAGTTCTTTGAACTAAAAAGGTTATATATTTAATTACTTTTCCTCGGTTCTTCACAAAAAAATGTAATTAGTGAAATGTATAAATAATTTTGCATTTTTTAAAACTTAACATATGTAAATTTCATCCATTTAGATCATTTGACTTGAAGTCCAATTTTTATAATTTAGAAAATGAAAAAATTAGGCTCAAGAAATTTAGGAGCATTGATAAAAAGTAAGAAATTAAATATACTTCAATTAGATACATTTGACTATATGCAATGTACATATGAACATGATTTAATAACATTAATCACTTGAAATCACTTAGCTAATATATAGAGAATTTGAGTCAAGTATTAGGAAATAAAATATAATATAATTCAGTACTAAATAGTGTTGGATATATGGCCAAGTAATGGTTATCGTGGTATTGCAATGACTAAAGAATATGGTTAATCTTAAAAAAAAAATCCCAAAAAAATCTAATATTGTAAATTAAGCATGATTGAAAAATAAATTTAAAATAACATACTTGGAAAGGGTAGACGCCTTCCAAAAAAAATTCAAAATCTTTGCCCCTTTACAAAATTAGAAATATTCGCCCCTTTATAATCTTCCTACTCACTCCAAAATGCCACTTTACTTGAAACAAAATATTTTTTTTTGCAAAAATAACTTATTATTTTCGCACTTGATTGTTTTGGTTTTTTTAATGGCAAAAATAATTCTTTTTTTATATGTGGTTGAAGCAATTGGTCGCGTCGACCCTCGCTGTTTCGACCAGAAGGGTTCCGATTGGAACTATTTTTGAATAGTTTCTATCGGAACCCTTCAAGACAAAATGGTTCCGATGGGAACGTTTCCGACTGAAACAACTTATGTGGAATTCCAAGTGGCAGCCATATCAACAAAACTGATGATTTTCTCAAACTTGTCACTTCTACAACAAAATTCAATAGGTAAATTAAACTTATAAAAAAAATTTTAAATACCCTTTTTTATAGATCGAAGTCATGATTCTACTCATATAATTTTTTTAATGTTTTGATTACATTTAATATATTAAAAATTAAAAATACTACAACTAGCTATTCTTTTATTCTATAACAGGGTGTTTTGAAAAACAAAAAAACTATCAAATCACATCAAAAAGAATTGAAAAAATTATGGTTCACTATAAGAGAGAATCTTCTCCTAAAGGGTATTTTTAGTTTTTGGATTATCACAAACTGAATAGACAAATTGTGGTGGGAGACAAAAACTATCAAATTCTAGTGTATTCGACTTTCAAATGCTATTACAAAGAAAATATACATCAAAAATATTTTGTTTTTCATGCACTATATATATATATGTGTGTGTGTGTTATCTATAATTGATATCAAAATGAGAAAAAAAAAGTTGATTTACATTTGCTTTTGAGGTGGGAACCAAACCCCCTATTTTTCAGTGTTTTTCAGCAATAAAAAAATTGAACTTTAAAGCTAAAAAAAACATATAAATTATTGAATTTTTTTTTTCAAAAAATAGTAGACTTAAAATTCAACAAATTGTACACATTTCATCAATTTACATCATCTTCAAATTCAAAATGAAAATGACACTTTTATGGTGACGAAATTGAACAGTTATTGTTGTGTTAGCATTTTCCTTTGTAAAAGTGTGACACATGTTTGTACTTTTACCCATGAGAAAAAGCATGAAGTTGTGTCACACTTGTGGCTAACTTAGAGTAGTCCAGCCAAACTCAATCTGGTTAGACTACCACCCAGCCATGTGGTGCTCTGTGTCATTGGCATGGTGCCTAAATGGTGTCGAGAGTTTGGTTGGATTGAGATTGGTCGAACTTAGTCTAGTCAGACTATTGGCACCATTATCATAATTTGTGCATGTTGGACTTTAGTTTTTTTCAAAAAGAATTCAAAATAGTCCGATCGGACTCACTTATGTGGTAGGTGATGTGGTAGCCAAATCACCTATTTTGTCTATATTTTGAATGTTTTCACTTGTGCTCAAATTTTCTTCAGGAAAAATATTTTTTACAGCTTCATCAGCGAAAATGGTAGTGATATCCAATCTTCACTGAACATTGCACTCGACCTGTAAGCACCACAACCAAAAACGTCTCATCATGTGTTTATCATCTTAAAATAGAAATGTGAAATACAATCTTCTTGCTTGATTATACTCATTTAATTTACTATTTTTTTATTTATTCATTATCCACCATGAATCATTTTCCATAACTTAGGTTGCTTGTGTGGATTAAAAGAACTAAGACTAATTACGAGAACTAAAAGCAGCAACACAGCTTCAACATGATCATATATGTGTAGAGCAAAAATCTGTCAATGTAAATTGTGTTAATTTAAAAACGAGCAGAAAAAAGAAATAAATGAACAAGAACACACAAAGAACAGATAAATTTTATCGTGGTTCATCAAATGACTGCATCCACTTTAACCATGGGGAATAACTTCATTAATAAATTTCCAATTACACACAACACATAGACTGCACACATATATTTATACTTTTATATTTAGGTATGAACCGAAGAGTTGAGGGAACCAAAAGGTCATCTGACTGTTGGACTTTATATTCCCAATAATCTCCCTTGTGAAGACCAACTGGCACATCCATGCACTATGGTATCCCATGCTCTCCATTTTAATCCTTACATAAGTAGGCACATGGGAGATTTTATCTTTGCAAAGTCTTGTTCACGTACGCTATGGATACAATTTCTCCAAATCAAATGGGAGTCAAAGAAAACATCTCGTATGAGTTTCTCAAGGTCTAACTCACTTACAAATTCACAATCAGGAACAAAATCATGTCTTTGTCCTGCAGCTTCACCAAGCATCTGAAACAAAAATTCTTCTGTTGACCCATCACCTCTTCTATGTGCAGCACTACCCAAAATGGTAATACCTATATCGCTAGAAGAACCAACAAGAGAAAATCCTTTAAACATTCTTTTAAATCGCTTCTCAGATCCATACCCTGCTAAATTCAACAATGAATCACCACCAATAGCATCATAAACTATTTCATCTAGTCTATGTTCAACGATCCGCACCATAGGTCCACACCATAGGCTCCTGATGATATGATGAAAGAATAAGAACTCGGTCGACTACTAAGAGGGAGGGGTGTGAAATAGTAGATAGAAAAAATGATACAAACTTTACCAATCCCAAAATCAATCTCTCAAAGTAAACTTAGAACGATCAATGCAATATCATTGTCAAGATAAAAACTCTCAAGATAAACTAGTTGATTGTTAAAACAAATTAACAATAAACAACTTCAAAATCATAAATATCCAAATTCTTTTACTGACATAAGTAAAAATTCAATTCACAATATATCCGGTTATCATGACTTATCAAAGTCGATTAAGTAGTTAAGCAAATCAATAATAAGAACATAACCACAAAACATTCACCACTTGACACAATATTTTTGACGTGGAAACCCAAATGGTAAAAACCATGGTGAGATGAGACTCACCAGATAACTATCTGAACTCTTCTGAAGTTCACCCTATTAGGATCCTAGCCTATTAAAGCTTTACAAAAGTCCTATTAAGAATAGACCCTGTTAGGGACCACCCGGTTAAGGGATTGACTATAATGCCTTGTTAGAAGCAATACCTTGTCAGGAGTAACCTCAGTAGAGGATTTGGAAATCCAAGCTAAGGGATCACCTGGCTAGAGGATTTGAATAGCACCAAGCTTGTTAGAGCTTACCCGATTAGGGGATTTCAATTCTGTTGTAATTGTTACAAAACAATAGGAGTTTGTTGATTTGTTTGAAGAGGACTGCCCTTGCTTGTTCAAATCCTTTTCATGCACCTATCTATCTTTACTCAAACCGTAGATACATCATCTGGTTCGGCAACCACACACACAACTAAAACTTTGCAAACTTTGAAACTAAACAACTCATCAACCTTATAAACAAATCAATTAGAATGGTAACACAACAAAAACCTAATTCTCTCATAGAGATTACAAACAAGTTAGTTCAAGTATGACCATTAGATTATATAGCAATCTCTACACATCAATCAAGAAAACCTGAACCGCTCCTTGATCATGTGCTTTGAATTACATGCAATATACTTGCTCATTTCCTAGACAAAAATTGTTTCAACAAGCACCAAAATCACTTGAAATTATCTTCAGACAATAATCATACATGTCATAATCATTACCGCTCACCATTAGATCATAAACAAATATAACAAATTCACCAAACTAAATTGATTAGGGTTTATCAAATAAACAGGTAGGGTTTATCAGCTCAACTCTCCAATACATAGAAATACTGGTTCACTCTACAATCTTACCTATCGGTTACAGTTTCCTTCACTTAGCTCTTCCTATCGGTTAGAAAACAATATTACAATAATATCAACAATATCATTACTGGTTAATTGACATCAATGACAACATAACATATCATTAATGCAATCTTCATGCAAATGCCAACAATCTCCCCCTTTGGCATTGATGACAATACAAATATCAATACCATTGATTGTTGTGAGCTATGATTGTGAGTAGGAATCCTAGTTTACATTATCAAGTATTCACCTTCTCTAAAGCTTGTCTTCCTTCTCTTTGTCAATCATACAAATCACATAGTTCTACTCCCCATTTGACAACAATGTCAAATTGAAAGTAAAACATGTAATGTCAAATTTCACTACTCAACATTAACAACCCACAACATGATGCTCCCAATGTGGAATAACTCCACTTCTACACCAATCTTGCTATAAAATTCTGCAAGTAGCTCCGAGACTGATGTAATCTACATCATGCTCAACTGACCTCATGAAGGGGTACAACCCCTAGCTAACTTCTAAGATACTCAAAAGTAATCTTAGGAAGAGGTTTAGTAAAGATATCTGCAAGCTGCTCCTTGGTAGAAACATGCTCCAAGATCACATCTTTACTCTGCACTTTTTCCCTTAAGAAATGATACTTCAATTTAATATGCTTGGTTCATGTGTACAAAACATGGTTCTTGGAAATATTTATGACACTTGTATTATCACATAATATTTTTATAGGTTCTGAAATCTTTATCTTAAAACCTTCCAAAATATGCCTTATTCAGATAGTCTGGGTATAATTCATATAAGTTGCAACATACTCATTTAGTAGTATATTGTGATGTACAACTCTGCTTCTTACTACTCCATGAAACAAGTCTTCCTCCAAGAAAAAATGCTCCACCGGTTGTTCTTTTCCTTTCATTAACATTTCCTGCTCAATCTGCATCTATGTACACTTTCAAGTCAAGGTTCCCTCCATATGGATACCATAATCCATAGTCAATAGTACCTTTTAAATATCTAAAAATCCTCTTGGTTGCTATCATATGTGTTTTCTTAGGATTCTTCTGGAATCTAGCAACTAGGACAACTGGATGAGCTATATGCGATCTGTTGTGAACAACATAGTGCAGTTTTCCAATCATTGACACAACTGTATTTCTTCTCATCAATAGATCTGGATTCATCTTCCCCAAACAACTTACAAACTGTAACCATTGGTGTCCCAACTAGTTTACAGTCACTCATACCAAATGTCTTCAAGACCTCTTTCACATACTTAGACTGTGTGATGAAAATACCATTCTTCATTTGGTGTATTTGCAAGCCTATGAAATTTTTTATTTCTACCACTAGAGACATTTCAAACTCATTTTTCATTTCATCTGCAAAATCATTTCTCATGTCATCATTACCTCCAAATATGATATCATCTACAAATACTTCACTGACCAATATTTTATCTCCTTCATATTTGAGATATATGTTGCTATCTTCAGTAGTTCTCAGATATCCTATCTTCATCAGATGTACATGAAGCATTTCATACCATGCTCTTGGTGCCTCCTTTAATCCATATAAAGCCTTATGCAATATGCATACCATGTCTTTCTCATCAGTCAAAGCATAACCATCTGGCCGCTCAATGTATACTTCTTCTTCCAGTATACCATTTAAAAATGTTGACTTAACATCCATCTAGTATACCTTGAATTTCTTATGTGCTGAAAATACAAGTAAAGTTTTGACACCTTCCAGTCTTGCCACTGGTGAAAAAGTCTCACCATAATATCCTCCTTCCTCTTGTCTACAACCTTTGCAAACAAACCTATCTTTGTTGTGAACTACAACACCATTTTCATTCAACTTGTTCCTGAATATCCACTTAGTACCAATCACATTTTTATTTACTGGTCGGGGTACTAGGGTCCATGTGTTGTTATTCTCAATTTGATCTAATTCATCCTCCATAGATTTAACCCAATGATCATCACCAAATGCTTCCTTAGCAGTTGTTGGTTCAATAGTGGAGATCATGCTGGAATTCTCTCTGATTCTTCTTCTGGTTAGTACTCCAACATCCTTATCCCCAATAATTTGTTCAGGATTGTGATTGAGTCTCACATATCTTGGAATAACATGATCATTATCTTCAGGTTCATCTTCTTCATTATCATCATCTTCTTCTGAATTTATTTGTTCGAGTTGAACTAGTAAATCAGTATTTGTTTTACCGGTTTCAAATTTCACAGTTTCTGGTTCCAAAAACAAAATGCAAGGATCTTCATCTTTTTTCTCCAAACTAGTTTCCTCTGAGACTTCACGATATTTATCCACTCGAACATAAACACTCTCAATAAATCTCTGTGTTCGATTTTTAAAACACTTGTAGGCCTTACTCTTCATGGAATAACCAAGAAATATACCTTCATCAAATTTAGCCTCAAATTTGCTAACATAATCACCTCTCTTAATAAAACATTTGCTTCCAAATATCTTGAAATAACTAACATTAGGTGATCTTCCATACTAGTATTCATAAGGAGTCTTGTCCTTACCTCTTTTTACCAAAATCTAGTTCATAGTGTATATAGTTGTGCTGATAGCTTCTCTCCAAAACATTTTCACTACACCTCCTTGTATCAACATCGTCCTAGAAGCTTCAACAACTAACTGATTGTTTTTCTCTACGATACCATTCTACTATGGTGTCCTTGGTGCTGAAAGCTGGTGTTTGATACCCTTTTATTCACAATATATAGGGAATTCCTCAGAAGTAAATTCACCACCTTGATCAGTCCTTAGACATTTTATCTTCTTACTGCTCTCCTTCTCAACTAAGGCCCTAAATGCCTTGAACTTACTAAAAGCTTCAATCTTATCCTTTAAGAATGTGACCCACATCATCCATGAGCAATCATCAATAAAGATCATAAAATATCTATCACCCTGAATACTTTTTGTCCTTATTGATCCACAAAGATCTGTATGAACCAAATCTAACTGATGTTCTGCTGAAAAAGATTTTCTCTTGAAAGTTGAGGATGTCATATTTCCCAACTGATATTCCTTACATAGAGCATTAACCAGTTTGTCCAACTGAGGCAAAACTCTCACTATCTTGGACTTACTCACTCTAACAATGTTATCCAAGTTTATATAACAAAATATCATATGCCAAAGCCAACTATCATCTATTTTTTAAATTAAACAGTTGCTGACTTTAGGATTAAGGTGAAATGGGTTACCTTTAGTTTTCTTCCTAGTTGTAATCAGTTCACCTTTGCTCGCATAGATTTTGCACATACCATTCTTAAATTCCAATGGGTATCCTTTGTCATTGAGTTGTGCCACACTCAAAAGATTGTGCTTTAAACCTTCAACCCAGTAGACATGATTTGCATTGCTCTTTCCATTAAGAGAAATAGTTCCCTTACCTTTAACCATGCAGGGTGATTCATTACCAAATCTTACAACTCCACCATCAAATTCCTTCAAAGAATTGTTTTTTCTTCAATCACCAGTCATGTGATGTGAACAACCACTATTAATGATCCAATCATCAGAGCTATCCTCCCTAGATACTAATGCCTTCTTATCAGAGATCTCCTCTTTAATGGCTACAAACACAATATCTTCGTTAACATCACCATTAGATTCCTCATCAGTGATACCACCATCAACAACAATAAGACAATCTCTTTTTCCTTTACCCTTGTACTTCTTGAATTTCTCTCGTTTGTGCTCATTATCATCATTAGGACAGTTAGCAGCTATGTGGCCAATCTTGTTGCATGCAAAACATTTCAAAAGTAATTTACCTCTATATCTACCAGTGCCTCTAGGAAACCGCTTAACCAACAATGCTTCAAGCTCAACTAAATTGTCTTCATCATCAGCTTCTCTATTGGATCTAGATTCCTAACTGTGACTGACATCTCTACTTTTCCTCATAAATGGGTTAGAAATAGAAGCTCTAAATGGAGACTCAGATTTCTGTACACTACCATCATAATCATTTAATTCAAAAGAAGTAACCTTTCCAATGATGGACTCAAGGGTTACCTTAGTTTTGTCAATAGACTTTAGGTCCTGAATGGCTGCAACTCGGATACAATAGACCAGTAGCAGGGTTCTTAGTACCTTACTAATCACTATGGCATCTTCCACTTTACCTCCTATAATCTTAATTTCACTGACTATCTCTTTTATCCTTTGACCATACTACTAGATATTCTCACCTTCAGTCATCAACATGTCATCAAACTTTCCTCTTAGAATCTCTTCTTTAGCAATCTTAACATGTTCATCACTGCTATTAATCTCTTCAAGTTTTTTCCATACCTCATATGCAGTCTCTAGCCCATGACAATCTACATACTCTGCATCAGACAAAGAAATGATAATAGCCTCTAATGCTTGATTGTTTTCTTGTTGTTATTTCTTCTGGCCATCAGTCATAATCCAAGTAGGTGCAACATATTTAGTATTAACATGTTCCCAGTACTGGTTTCCTAGACTCTTGATATACATTTTCATTTTGTCACTCCATATCCTATAGTTCTCTCTATTAAACTTTGGACCTTCCTTCTTCACCATCATCTTCAAGATCTTTACCTCAATTTGTTAGGATTAGACCTTAGAGGACCTAATTCGCTCTAATACCAATTGATGGTATGATGAAAGAATAATAATCTAGTCGACTACTAAGATGGGGGGAGTGAATCAGTAGATAGAAAAACTGATACAAACTTCATCAATCTCAAAATCAATCTCTCAAAGTAAACTTAGAACTATCAATGCAATATCACTGTCAAGATAAAAAATCTCAAGGTAAACCAGTTGACTATTACAACAAATTAAAAGTAAACAAATTCAAACTCATAAACATCCAAATGCTTTTACTGACATAACTAGAACTTCATTTCACAATGTTTCTAGTTACCATGAATTATCAAAGTGCATTAAGTAGTTAAGCAAATCAACCATAAGAACATAACCACAAAACATTCACCACTTGATACAATATTTTTTACGTGGAAACCCAAATGGGAAAAACCAGGGTAAGATGAGAGTCACAAGATAATTGTTTGAACTCTTCTAAAGTTCGCTCTGTTAGGAGCCTAGCCTATTAAAGCTTTACAAAAGTCTTGTTAAGAACATATTATGTTAGGGACCACCCGGTTAAGGGATTGACTATAATGTCTTATTAGAAGCAAAACATTGTAAGGAGTAACCTCAGTAGAGGATTTGAAAATCCAAGCTAATGGATTACCTAGTTAGAGGATTTGAATAGCACCAAGCTTGTCAGAGCTTACCCGGTAAGGGGATTTTAATTCTGTTGTAATTGTTAGAAAATAACAGGAGTTTGTTGATATGTTTGAATAGCACTACACTTTCTTGTTCAGATCCTTTTCATGCTCCTATCTACCTTTACTGAAACTGCAGATACATCATCTAGTTCAACAACCACACACACAACTAAAGCTTTTCCAACTGTAAAAATAAACAATGGGTAGGGTTTACTAGTTCAACTCTCCAATACATAGTGATACTAGTTCACTCCACAAACTTACCTACCAAGTACAGTTTCCTTGACTTATCTCTTCCTGCTAGTTATAAAACAATATTACAACAATATCAACAATATCATTACTGATTAATTGACATCAATGACAACATAACATATCATTAATGTAATATTCATGCAAATGCCAACAACTCCAACCTGTGAGTGTCGTTAGTAGGGAACTGCATATTAGATGCCACTATTGGATTTGCATGGACTAGTTCTGGCTTTTGAATTCTGCAACCCCTGCCACTCCTAAAAGCTTGACCGCACTCTTCAGAATCTTCATAGATATTTTGCACAACACTTGGAACAAAATTCCTATCCTTAGACTTGTTAATTGCCTGAAACTTCTCCCCAATGAGCCCCAAGACATACTTGTGAAGAGCTCTCTTCTTCAGCAAATTAATGGCCACATTTAGTATCGTTTGGCTCCCCATAGTTGGTCAAATCGCATCCGGAATTTCCTCTAAAACCCGATCGACAAATGTAGGTGTCATGGCATGAATGTGTATTTGATTTGCCTTTACAAGACCAGTCATGACAGTGGCAGGATTGAGGTAATGATTTCACCTTGTCAAACATGCATATTTCCTATTCTTTGACTCAACATAAAGGTAGTAGAGTGCATCGTCTCCTATGGTACCTTTCAAAACCACAAGTTCTCTCTTCATCTCAACTCTCGTTACTTCTCCAAAAACTTGGTCCATGGATTGAATTTTCTTCTATGTACGCCATCTCCTTGTCTACTTTTTCCTGGACTTTTTGTGCTCTAGCCTCCACCTTCCTGATCTTAGAGTCGAGGTAACCTTGGTCACCGACATCTACACACCCTCAGTGAGCCTATGTTTTACAATTATCCACCCTTATATTCATATATGACATACCAAATTGTGGTATTGGTTGCATCAGATAAAGAGAATATGTATTAACATCTCTTGCTCTTGAATTTATAACATCTTCATCAGACAGTGGAGCCACATTCAGCACTCCCTCTTTGCTAAAGTTGGGGTCGAACCCAATTGTACCCTTTTCACACTGTTCTACCACAGTAGACAATTCATTCTCAAATGACCTATCCTCCTCATGTGACTCTACCCCTGCAGTCAAGAGATCTCGAGCTTCCTTTTCTAGGTAGCCATCCTTATTTGGAGTAATTTCCACATCAAACAAAAAAAACTTCACTAGGATGGAAATTAATTTTTGAAATGCCACCATGTAAGTTCCTACGCGTTTTGCTTGATTGTTGCCAAATCAATTTTCAAACCTAACAAATGACCAAAACTATGTATGAGGGCATGTATTTATGTTCTCATCCTCTTATTCACTCTCTCTCCAAGATCTCTTGTCTGATTCAGCTCTTGTTCAGAAAATTCATTTCCATCAGTAATCTGGAGACGCTTCACATAGCCCGACATGACATTTACGACATCATCATTTCGACTCCCTTCTGCGAATTTCTTCTTTAACCCAATAATAAAATGAATCACTTCAGCTACCCCAGATGATAGGGAAACAAGTGGATCATTTTTTTTCATCACTTCGACCTTGCACTAGAATTCCAAACTCTATTATAGTTTCATCTGCCTCATCCTCCCGCTTCACCTTCACGGGCTCTAACCTGTACTATCACAACATGAGGTACAATATCCTGAGTCATTTTCTCCACATGAGAAACTTTTACGGGTTGATCAAAAATCTTGTTGACAGATCTTTCTTTGGGTCATTCCACAACAAACCCAATCAATCTACCTTGCAGAACTACTATTTGTGAACCATGGTGTCCATGCATGCTACTCTAGCTTACAAAGTCATGCTCCTACTTGAGTGTCTTCAACATGAGCTCTCAGACCTTTGGAGTTGCCTTGAGGTCTCTTGCATCATCTCGCATGGGCAGTGAATGAAAGGCCAACCCACCCGTCAGAATTATAACCTCGGCCTCATCTTCACGGTTATCTTCGTGAAGGGGCATGAAATCTAGGTCATCATCATAGAGACTCAACTCATAGGTCTCCTGCACCTTGTGGCTCTTCATCTACCTGTTCACTTGATTAACCTCCTGAACCTTCTACGTACGGGGAATAAGCCTACAAACTATCTCCCCAGGCTGTCTCTTTTTGTCAGGAATAGGGAGGACATCAATTTTCTCTACAATTCCAACAACTATTTTTGATTTGGCCTCACTTGCCACAATACTAGCAACCACCATCTATAGGTTTGTAGTTTGACCTTCTTCATGATTTCTCATGATCTCTTTCTCTCTTCCCTCTTTCTTTATCATCATATTCTTGGATCTTGTCCACAAACTTGGCATCTTCTTCTTCATCTTTCCAACCATCCCACCAATGTATATGGCCAATTGTTTTAGCTTTCACTTGCACAACTTCACTACATTCTGAGTCTAAATTGTTGAGAAACTCGTTAATGATACAATCAACTTCATCTTCTTCTATCTCTTCTCAAAGACTTCACCTAAGCTCTGATACCAATTGTTAATTTAAAAACGAGTAGAAAAGTGAAATAAATGAACAAGAACACACAAAGAACATAGAAATTTTATAGTGGTTCGTCAAATGACTACATCCACTTTAACCGCAGGGAATAACTTCATTAATCAATCTCTAATTACACACAGTACATAGACTACACACATATTTTTACATTCATATTTAGGTATGAATCGAAGAGTTGAGGGACCTAAAAAGTCATGTGACCATTGGGCTTGATATTCTCAACAAATTGAACCCAAATCTTTAGATTGTAATGAAACAATATTTTTTACATTATCAGATTCTATTATCTCTTTTGAGTATATAATGTAAATTGAATGATGATAGCTTGAAAACAAATGTGATAATGCAATATGTAATCAACCTCCAGCCTTTCTTTATAATATTTTTTTCTAAATTATCTCTCTTCTTCCCATTCTCTATTTCTATTGAATACCAAATAATAAAGGTTTGGGATATAATCTAAAATACAAGAGACATTAATAGAAAATAGCATTTAAGAAAAAAAATAAATTTGATGTTTGTTCAAATTAGCATAAGAAAAAAAAAAAATTTCTTACTTTTTATTATAATTAATCTACATTTTTTATTAAATAGTATAGGTAAGGGCTACAAATTTATTGTGTAGGATATAATATTTGCTAGGTGCATAGCATATGTAAGGTGTGATAGGAAAAGACGCCAACGCTGAGTTCGGGCAACACTATAGAAGGTGAAAGGGTTGTGGAAACCAAAAGCTACAGACATCCAATCTGTAGATTGTAAAAAGCATCCAATGGTGGAGCATTTAAAAAATGAGGAGAGGGGCATCGGTTAGAGGAGAAAGTGGCCAAACAGAGAGTTTGGCGCACGTGTGGACTGCATATGAGG
The DNA here is from genome assembly GCF_030272615.1 of Cryptomeria japonica. Lineage (NCBI taxonomy): Eukaryota > Viridiplantae > Streptophyta > Pinopsida > Cupressales > Cupressaceae > Cryptomeria > Cryptomeria japonica. The sequence goes on along the minus strand of NC_081411.1, from coordinate 69,539,748 downwards.
AGGGAAGATAAGCTGCGCAAGAGTGGGGAGAGAGGCCATTTGTAAATAATGCTTGCAGAGTCGATATGAATATTTTTGTTTTGTTGCACTCTAATTGTTTCACTGAGCAAAGAGTCTCTATTGAATCTGTCCTTAATGTGTTAAATCTTTCAAAGAAATTCGATCTAATGAAACTTTACGTAGAAGGAGACTATTAGATTATCATCACCTCATTCAAGAGAATAACAACACCATGTTGGTCAAATAAATATATTTTACCTTAGGCTTCGTCATGTTTACATAACTTTGATTATTTCCGAATAAATCATTGTTATGAAGAAGGAAATGGAGTGGTCGACCTCTTGGAAAATCTGGCATGTGATGGACGAACAAATGTAGTATTAATAATTACCAACCAATCTTCCAGGCTCTCTAACTATTTTTTAACATTGTTGGCTTTATTTTTTGTAAGATATCCTCGGTGTTTCCTCATTTATTATGGTTTGATGATTTCAAGTAAAAACATATTCCAGAGAAAGTTTGTCTCCCAAATATAATCTTCTTACATGAGCTAGCGGTATTGAAGACATGACACTGCATAAATTCTCATCTAAGAAATTTTATTTCAGCTTTTGTTAAAATGATACCATTTATAGACCTCATTAAGATCAAGGCTTGTTCCATGCTTTTACGATTTCTTGGATGTAATCTTTACATTTTCGTGGATCTTTTGACTCAACACATTATGTCATTTTGGCAACATCACACTTGTATTTATGAAAAATAGAGATATAGCCACTAAGCAAAAGAATAGAACTTATGGTGTCAAAAGGAGAATACACACGGCATTTATGATTGGGGACAACTTCCTCCACACAACCTCTTCAAGACTACTTTGTCCATCTCGGCTAACTTCATTCTTCCTTCCAAATGCAATGGATTTAACCAAAACCTATGGAGGTGTCGTGCGACTTGCGGTAGACTACATCAGCACAGACTTAATTCCTCATATGAGTGTATACAATTGCATAAAGGATTAGGATTTGTTTCTAGGTATTGCACTTGCTTGCAGATTTTTTTCGAATTCAGATGTGCAAAAGAAATCAGATTTCTATTAGACAAGCATAGCTTTCAAAAGAGACAATGTAATCGAAGTATACAGGTTATAGGTCTAACACATCTCTAATGTCAATCTCATCGATCTCTCAATTAGGATCAGACAATCACTAGCAAATTGAGGACCAGGCCATTCTAATAGATAAAGTACCCTCCCTAGCAAAATTTAGATACCAAGATAGAGACAAAGAATGCACCAAGAAATTCATGATTCTCATTATGGTCTGATGTTCTGTTGCCCTTGAAGGTTCGCTGCTAATGAGCTAAAATGTAAATGACATCCAATCTTCGCTGAAGCACGCCACCTATAGAGCAATTCAATCCAAAATGTCTCACCATGTACATATCATCTCGAAAAAGAAATGTGAAATACAATTAATATGAAATACATTCTTGAGAACAAGGGCACTGACTCTTTACATAAAAAAACTATTCAAAATCATAGCGCAGAAACAACACTATAACAACAATTAACAACAACTATCAGTAAAAAGGAACCAAGTCTTTAGAAATCAGAAACAACAACATAAAACAAAAACAAACTACAGGGGTGCCTTGCGCACTCCAGTGGCATCCATACCATTGTGTCCGCATAGCGTTCCCTCAGCAAAAGAGGGTGAGCGCGGGACTATGTAAAACCTGCACATGGAATTTGTTAAGGCCCACCATTTGGGCTTCCCAAGCCTCTATCTTATTCTTGAGCCAACACATCCGTGCTCAGCTTTTAGAATTGGGACCTCATGGGGGTTCTCAGCAACCAAGTCATCTATGGCATGCCACCAGCAAGGGAGTTATCACTATCATTAACCAGACCCATCATTTTAGAATCCGAATCCAAATTACTAGATTCTAGTGCAAATTACCAGATTCCAGTGCTTTGTGTGCTTTGTGTGCTTTGTGTGCTTTGTGTCTGTGTTCATAGGGGTCGTATCCTTATCATCAATGAGGTATCCTTATCATCAATGAGGTCCTCCTCAGATCAAAGACAATGCATTTGTATTTAGTGGGGGTTTTTCTTTTGCCGTTGATTGTATAATGCAGTCTCTAATTAACCTTCAAATTATGATATACTTTTATTTTTATTTTGTAAGTTTTAAATTTTAAGAGTCTAATTTTCATTCTCTCTCTCTCTTCATTTTATAGTAATTGTTTTTAATTTTTATATGTGGAATTAATTATGATGTGTTTTTAGAGTGAGGTATATTTATTAGTCATATTGATTTTTTCTCAAATTTATATTGATGAATAAAATAATATCTAAGACTAATTTTATGATTTTCAAAATAGATTATCTTGTTCTTTTCTTTTGAATTAATTCTTACAAAATCTAATGATGTGTGCAAGAAATTATTCAAAACCATCATTTATAAATTTTTATAGGAATCTCAATATCACTCAATGTTTACCTCTTTTCTACTAACATTTTATACAAAAAACTATTTATAAGTTTCTATAAGGAAATTAAGATTGCATATAACTTGTAATGAAGAAAATAAACTAATAGAAGATCACAATTGATAAAAATATTATCATTCAACTTTTGTTTAATTTTGCAGAAGGGAAATATTATTTTTCATTACATTTTTCCAAAGATTATTTTAAATGGTAAAAATAATACTTATAACTATTTTTTAATGTGGGGATATAGCTTTTTATTGTACAACACCATTAAAATCTATACATACTAAATAGTATTAAATATGAAAAATGAACTAATTTAGATATCAAGTTAGTGGCCAAAACATGTATATCAAAGTACTACAATTGAACAAAATAAATTATCAATTTAGAAAGAAAAATTCTTAACTTGTAGAATTCATAGTCTTAACAAAGATAAATTAATATTCTATAGCAAACATGTATATCAAAGTACTATAATTGAATAAAATAAACTATCAATTTAGAAAGAAAAAATGTTAACTAGTAGAATTCATAGTCTTAACAAAGATAAATTAATATTCTATAGTTGCAAGCGGTTTATGTTTTTGATGATTAAGTTAGGGATTGATTGACCGCAGTTTGGAGGCTTGTTGTGTATTCGTGATCAGCCTCCTTATTTTGGTTGCTTTATTATAAAAAACAAAGATAAATTAAGAACTGAAAAGTTAAAAAGATCAAATTTCTAAATCTAAAAAAATCTAAAATACCATAAAGATATCCTTCTAGAAGCGCCTATTTCACATTAGGATATAAAATTGGTTAAAAAAATAATAACTATTGAAAAAAATAAGTAACCTCTACTATTCTTAAGAAATAATGAAATAAAATAAGCTGATTACGTAGCAACATTAGGTTTTATCTAAAAAAAAATTTGCTATCTTTCATAGTGAGATGCAAAAACCCCTGTAGCTAGCTGATATATTCAATCAATATTCCGGCAGCTTGTTAGATATATTCAATTAATATTCCTGCAGATTGTTAGTTGGGATATTTAATTAATTTTCCTTAAATAAATAATAAATGAAGAATTCGATTCACTGCATGCAATAACTACTTTAAGAATTGGATGCACTGCATGCATTATCTATTTTAATCTAAAGAAATCATTCTTTGTATAATCACTTGAAATTATCAAGGTTTCTTATTCATTGTAATGGAAAGAAGACGAATACATTACCTATATAACTGCAATCTAATATTTAGCTTTGCTTACCAAAGGGGTTTGAAGTTGATGCTGAATGATTAATCTTTATTCTCCACTGAAATTTTGGGTCTTCAATTAAAAATTATCTGACAAACATATATTTTGATGTAGCAGACAGAATGCTTGAAAGGCCCAAAAGATGCCATCTCATGGAATGCAGGGATTGCAAAATTTGGAAAATGGATTTGTTGAAAAGGCTGTCAAAACTTTCCACAAATGGGATTGGAAGTTAAAAGCCAGATTCTTTACCAGTGTTCTCCCTACCTATGTGAAAATGGGAGCTTTTCAATAGGGCATGGAGATGCATCAAAACATAATTGCATGGAGATTTTCATCAGACATTATAGTTAAAAATACTCTGTTAGACATGCATGCAAGATGCGGAAACATAAACATAGCACAATAAAACTGAAACAGTAAAATTGAGAGTACAGTGTACAAAATAAACTTACATCTCTACAAATTAATTATTACAAAGTTGATAGTCGATTCCTGAAATTCGAAAGAAAATTCTTTACATCCAAATACACAAATTGAGCAGTTCTTTATTGCAAGCAGTTCGATGTTCAAAACTGAAGATGGGAGATGAGAATTGCTATGATCATTTAAAGAATATAATGTTAGCCGATTACAATCTGAAAACTATGAAGGAGGAAAAACTGAAATGCAACGTTAATACTGCTGTTTCGTAAATGCAACTCTTTAGTACGCAAGAAAACGGTATTATATGCGAATCCGAAGCGTATATAATGCAAATCTGAAGCGGTAACCGTTTTTTATTTCAATCTTCATCGGTTGCAAAAATACTAATTCGGCAAATTTACATTTAAAGTTACAATATTACATTGAGTTTATAGCAGATGGCATTACTGTGCATGAACTTAGGGTAATATTCTCATTCAACGATGCTAATGAAAATTATTTCCTAGATTTAATCTGAGGACAAATAAAACTTTACACAGAATGGCTGCCATTGTAGTGTACGCCTCTCGAATATCGAAATTATAAAGAAAAAATTATTTTCCCAAACGAAATTAGCTCATAAATCTGAAATATAGAGGAAAGCCATTGCATGTTCAGGTTTGAATTTCGCAGCAGACTTAAAAAAATAGAATGCTAAGGAATGTAGTGATATGAATTTTAGGTAACTAAAATTTTATCTAAAATACCTACAGTGAAGCGATTCAGTGTCAAATTCGCAGAGCCGCGCACGTTAGTGGATATTGAGAAGAAGCCAAAGTGCAACTTTGATTCTCTGCAATGCGTAAATAGTGAATTAGGAAATACAAATCCTATAAACAGAATGCCAACCTTCCAAAATTCACTGCAATTTAATATTTGTCAGTGTAAGGAATGCAAAATACCTGTATGAAGAGATTCAATGTCAAGTTCGCTCCACAAAGTAGTTGATAGGATGTTATCAAATATAAAGTGCAAAAAGATTCAAGCTGAAGTTCACAGAGCTACGCGATTAAATGTTTTCAAATGGTAAGTGTGGAAGCCTTTGTAATCGATATCATGCAAATTGGAAGGTTGGCATGAAAATTCGAAGCTTCCACCCGTATCATAACTGTCTCTCCTTGCATTACAAAGAAGACACGTGTAAACTGGCATCATTATTATTGGTAGAGCATAACGTTGAACGGTGGTGATAACTATCGTGGCCTACATTTAAGGAGAGAAGGAATAAAAGTTTATGACGGATAACTATCGTGGCCTACATTTAAGGAGAGAAAGGAATAAAAGTTTATGACTGATTCCTGCGATTGTAAGGTTACGCCTCTCGACGTAATTATGACAGATGCTTGCAATTGTAAGGTTACGCCTCTCGACGTAATAACTAATGATAAAAATAAAAAAACATAAATAAAATCAACCACAATATATATTCATTTCATCATAATGATAAAAAGGAACTTACACATTCTTTTTCCAATACGTCCTATACCAATATTTGTAACACTACATACCCCTTATGTTTGAGCATTACTAAAGAGTGAAATTTCTTTATGTTTGAGCATTACTAAAGAGTGAAATTTCTTTTTGGTTATTCAAATATATACTCGAAAGCGAAGTCATATTAGTATAGAAGGAATAGAGGAACACCAACTCACATTTTTCTCTTGCGTCCTCAAGAGATTCTTAGGTGCAGCCCATTCAATGAATAATTTAACATCATCAAATTAGTGTGATGTTTCACTAAAACTGCCTTTTTAAATTAATTTAAGCTTAACGTTTAATAGAAGGATAGAAGTAAAAAATGCACGTTATTAACCTCATTCCGCAGCCAAGATGAAAGGATTTGAAACGGGATAAACTCTTTTAAATTCTAAAATTCATTTTCCAAGGTAAAAATTGCAAGATGGATAATATTATATGAATTAGTCAAAAATATTTCCCATAAAAATCTCTTGCCATTCGATCTATAATATGTTTAAAGTTAGATCTTTTTCACGTTCAATGAATAAATCAAATATAAAAATTAAGAAACAAATAAATTAGAATGACGGGTGAAAGAAGACGATAATCATGAACTAAATTATAAATCACAATTGTTAATTTTTTTTTAATTAAATATATTTATGTTTGCTTTTAATTGGGTTAATGAGTAGTTTCAGAGGTGATTATGATATCTGATGTATTTAAGCCAAAGTCTGTATCATATTTGATAGGATTTTTTCATTGGTTATTAATGATGTAGAAAAGACATAATATTTGTAAATCATTTAAGAAATTAGGTGTTCACTACTATAGTATCTAGCAAAAATAGAATTGATTAGTATAAATAGTTAGATAAAAATAAGAAAATAAATCTAATGTAAATAGGGTAAGAGAGTTTAAGAAAATCATGAAAAATTTGTTGAAAACTCAACTCCTGAATTCCATGAATCCCATATTTTATTGATTAAACATAGGAAAATATAAAACCTAAAATTTATTTAGACGCTTGGAAAGTGGTAGGATCAGCAACATAACACAATGCTAAAAGGTAGACCGAGGTGAAAAAGGTCAAAACATGCACATGGTTTATAGTACATACAATGTTTAATATTTCAACGATATATCAAAGGTAGACCGAGGAGAGAAGGGTCAAAACATGCACATGGTTTATAGTACATACAATGTTTAATATTTCAACGATATATCAAGGAGCTTAGACAAACTTAGTTATGGAGTTAGTACACTTCTTCACTCATAAACAAAATTCTAGTCTAAGAACATATGAACTAGTATTCACTTGTGAAGAAAGAACTTATGAAAAAAATTTTTGAACCAATAATGATCATGTGTTGGTTGGTCTATTGGGTTAACAAAAAAATTTAACCAAATAAAATGAAATTGAGGAGGATGAAGATAGAGTTATGAAGTAATAGTTTTTTTTGAATTCCTATTGGTTATGCATGAGCATGTTATTATGTTCATGTACTTTGTTACTCTTATGGAGTCAACTGTAAGTTGTGATCATTGTGTGTAACCACAATGTAGTTCCCTTCTAATTATTTCCAATGAGATGCATTATTAGTCCACTTCTTATCTATTGTAGGATAAGTACAAAAAATAGAAAATCATTGTTTTGATATTTAACTGTTAAACTTAATTAAATTTATAAATTTTATGAAGGATAAGAATTGAAGTGTTTTATTAATGCAACAATGGAATATCCAAAATTCTTGGTGTTATGTATAAAAATGAAGTAAGGAGGCAACCTCTGAATCTTGAAAACCTTAATTTTGCTTTCCTTTATTGTCATTCGTTTGGTCATAATGCTTTAGAGAATTCTTTAAAAAATGAGGAATTTATGGATCTAGAATGTGACCAAATAGTACCAAAGAAAATCATTAGTAACATGGTAGGCTCTACTCTTTTTTTTCCAATTATATCTGCCATATCGAAAGACCTAGAGAAAAAGTATTATCAAGTCTTAGTAGCCTAAAAGGATACCCCTTTTCAAAAATGAAAAATCTGTGGAACAAATCGTAGAGAAGGATTTAATTCTTCAAGATCACCAAGACACCTTTTAAGGCTATCAACAATAGTAGGTTCATTCAAACTTGTTTCTATATTTAGACACACCCCAATGGATTGTAATTAATTTCTCCAAATGTCCATAGGAAATACCACTACAATCTAGTATTGTGGCTTATGTTCAAAATGGAGAGTTATAGGAAAATTTAGTGACCTATGAACCATGATTATATGAACTCATGTATCCTCAAACTATGTAAGATTTAGAAGATATTCTCAACTCTTCTCTACCAAAATTTAGTATTGAGTCTAAAACAAATAAATTCTAAGGCCCAACTCACCATATTCACTTCTCACCTCGCTGGTTAAACCCAAAAGCTTTGACCTACCATAACTAGGCAAAATGGGGGTTTGGAGATACATCAATCTTCAAAATGGGATTTTGGAAGCCGTGAGCTTTAAAATGAGATTTTGAAGCTTGTCATACTCCCAAAACCTCAGTTTGTAGCTTATTCTTCCAAACCTCATTTTTTGAGCTTCAAAATGGGGGTTTGGAGATGCCACAAGCTTCAAAACGAGGATTTAGAGATGCAATAAGCTTCAAAATGGGAGTTTTGAAGCCACAAGATTCAAAAAAATATTTTGAAGCTTGTTGTGCTCCCAAAACCTCATTTTGAAGCTTGTGCTTCCAAACCTTCATTTTTTGACTTTCAAAATGGGGGTTTAGAGATGCAATAAGCTTCAAAATGGGGGTTTTGAAGCCATGATACGGTTTTATACTCCAACACAAAAGAAGACCATCTACATGATATACATAAATTAGTTTTTGAAAATAAATTAAAGGGAATGGTATATAATATTCCTATTATTGGAGCAAAGATAATTTATGAAATAGTAGAGGTAGATGGTATTCAAGACCTAGAGTATTATTTTAGTCAAATTCTCTACATTTGACAAATTAGGAGCGAAGAGACAATGTTTCTACCCTATCAACATAAGGTTCACATCTTAAGAGAAAAAAATAAATAAATAAATTGACGCAAGGATTTAATCAACTCTTGATAATAACTATAGACCAAGCAAAGCCTATCACTCCCCTTGAGGATAATGAGAATCCTTTCATGAAATATTAACCTGACTTAAATACCTTTCTTAAATGATGCATAATCAAGTATCAACTAGATATTATTGGAGAATTTTTCTTTTCCCAACAAACTAGTGCTTATGGAGGCTTGCTTATACTTTGAAATAGAAAAAATGTTTGTATGGAATAAATTGTGTACTCAAAAGATAATATTATTTTAAAATGAACTATTTATTATTTCTCTTTTTTGTCTCATCAAGATATATCAGCCAAATTCAATAGTAGGTAAAAAGTTACTCTCGAATGCCTTGTGTGGTGATTGTAGTGAAATCATACATGAAAATGAGAAATTTGAGGGAATTATTTTTACCTTGGAGAATTTTCACTAACAATTCCAATTGTAAATGGTTTGGACGGTCGTGCATTCGATACAAGGCTATTATTATATGATAGATTTTGAGAACATTCATAGCAGAATCATAGTATTGGTTATAAAATAATGCTTAAGATCTATCCTAAATGTCAAGGTGGGTGCAAGAAGTTGGGTCCCAAATCCACGGAAGTTTGCGAGCAAAAAAGTTTGTTGCTAGAAATGAGTACCCATTTTTTAAGAAACGAGCACCCATTTAGCTTCGGAGCCCCGACCCATAAAAATAAAATGAGTGCCTATTTAGGATCGGACCACCGTAGAGAAACAAGTGTACAATTTTTAGAAATGGGCACATGTTTCTAAAAACGGGCACCCATTTCTAAAAACATGTACCCATTTCTAAAAATGGGCACACGTTTCTTAAAGTGCTATAAATTTCAAAACGGGTGCCCATTTTTTGAATTTTAAATAACGGGCACCCGTTTCATAAATGGGCGACTGCTAACGAAATAACAAAGGTGGTGATTGAAGGGGACTCAAAAGTGATTCTTAATGGAATCACCAATCATCATTTCAAGAACTGGCGTTTGGACACTTGAATCCCAAGAATTTATGGTTATCTTCAAAAATTTAAGGATTATCACATTCAGCATCTTCCGTGAAGGCAACCAAGTTGTGGACCTCCTTGCTAACCATGGGGTCGCTAAGACTCTACTAGCTGTCTTGTCGCCTACGAATGCAGATAACAGAGATCTTCAGCATAGATTATTAGAGGACAATACTCATATCCCAAACAGTAGAAGAATCTTGGTAACCACATTCTACTTTTTGATATCCCATGAGAGAGAGAAGGAGGGGATAGAAAGGACTAGAGGGTTCTAGAAATTGTTGATCTTTTTATAGCTAAGAGAAGCTAGAATAGAGTGGTGTTTTCAGAATAAGCAAGATGGTGCATAGATTCGGTCTAAGTTGCCTTTGTCGCAAGGATATGTTGGAAGCCCAATGTGAACATCTATTGGATATAGACATTAAAAGCCAGAATGCTATTCAGGGATTGCTTGATGACGCATTCAGTGAGGAGTGGCACTGGTGCGACGACTACGTATACAAGATCATCTTGTGCCTATTGGTTGACGTTTTACCGTCAAAGGAAGCCTAGGTGGAGAAACTGGTGGGCTTCATAAGGGAAGAAGATATAGAAGCAGTGGGCGGAGGGGGTTTGGAGGTGGACAAGGAATGGGCTAGCATACTTGGCCCATATTTCAACCCCCTGGCCATTCTTTCTAATGCAGAGTGTTCGGACCTGGAGGACGAAATCTGGCTTGCTGCCGAAGCTCTCAGAACGAGGAAGGGGGAATTTATGGCTGAGGCATGGGAGGTTTTCAGAGTGGGAGTCAAGAACGCAGATATGGGGCCTTTCAGAAGGATGATGATGCAGGAAGACGGATGGCTATCGGAAGGGAGTATCGACAAGGTGGCCACCATAGGCATGCGTGTGGCCAGCATTCTTAGGCTTATGTAATATAAAAAAAGAATAATAATTTCTATTTCAAATAATAATTATTTAATGATTTTTTTTTAATATCATTATTATATTTATTTTTATTTGTTAATATACAAAGAGTTTAGTGTGTTTGCGCTGCATGTGAAGAGGGGAGATAAGGTGCACAAGAGTGGAGAGAAAGGACATTTGTAAATAAAGTTTGCACATTTGACATGAATGTTTTTTTTGGGGGGGGGTTATAGTCTAATTCTTTCTCTGAGTGGAGAGTCTCTATTTTAGCTATGCGTTTCTCACTTGTGAGTTGATATATAGAGATGGATTTATTTTGTCTTGCATCAAAAGATTTTTGTTAGAATTTTCAAACCATTTATTAGATGATTTGGAAAATAGAGACTTTTATATCAGAGTTAGTATCAAGTAATATCCTCAAAGATGATTTCCAATAAAAAATCATTCACATCATAAGACTCATGTTTTTAAAAATTAGTGATATATAGTAATATATTAAATTTCTAAAGTAGGATGTATAGCTTTCAAGGTTAAAGTTAACTTGTAAAGTCCCTGTCTTTGGCCAGGTTAATTTTTTTTTTTTTTATTGATAAACGCAGAGTAAAAAGATTTATATTAAAAAAAGGTTTACATAACTTTGATTATTTCCAAATAAATCATTGCGATCATGAAGGAAATATAGTGGCTGAACTCCTGGAAAATCTGGCATGTGATGGACAAACAAATTATAGTATTAATAATTAACAGCTAATCTTCCAGGCTAGTAGATAGATACAAAGAATGTACGAAGAAATTTATCCTTTCTAGTGGATAAATACCTTCCACTAGGTGTAATCTCTCGTTATTCTCTAACCTTCACTCCGTTCAACTCTCACCCTTGAAGGCTCACTGCCTAATGAGCCAAAATGTGAATGACATCCAATCTTCCCTGAAGCACTCCCAAATCTAAAACGTTACTCTCATTTCGTATGTTGCGTATGTTGATATAAAAAACTATGACTATTTAAGGGAACTAAAACTACTGCACACATTATCATAGAGAGACTGTTTTAGAACATTATTGTTCACATTATAAGACTCCATTATTTCTTGTGAGTATATTCATTTGCCGATAATCTTCAAAAAGAACTTACACATTTATTTTCCAATACTTCATATACCAAAATTTGTAACACTACATATCGCCTACGTTTGAACATTACTAAAACAGACTCAGTGAAATGTTAATTTTCGTTGTTCAAATATATAATTGATGGCGAAGTCATATTAGTCTATAAGTAATGAGAGGAATATTTGATAACAGCAACTCACCTTTTTTAACACTTCGTCCTAACGAGATTCCCAAGTTCAGTACATTCAGTGAAAAATTTAATATCATCAAATTTGTGTGATGATTTACTAAAACTGCCTTTTAAATTAATTTAAGGTTAATATTTAATGGAAGGATAGAAGTAAAAATTGCAGGAAGCATGAAGTAAGCATCATTCCGCAGCCAGCATGAAAAGTATTTGAAAAGGAATAAACTCTTTTAAATTCTAGAATTCATTTGCCAATGTAAGAAATGAAGATGATACTATTGTATTGATTAGTCAAAAGTATTTGCAATAAAAATCTCTTTGCCGTTCGATTATAAAAGCTAGACCTCTTTCACATTTAATGAATAAATTAAACATTAAAATTTAAAAATAAATAAATTAGAATGACTTTGAAAGAAACGATAATCATGAAAAAAAATATAGCCTTGACTTTATGTTTGATTTACAATTGTTAAACCTATTTTGATTAAATATATTTATGTTTTCTTTTATTTGTGTTAATTAGCAATTTCAAAAGGTAATTAGAATTACTATTTTTTTTGATTAAATAATTACATTCCAATTTATGTTTGTTTTTTGATTAATTTTTCAATGAAGGTCATAGATTTTTACTATTGATTTTTAGATTGGTGGTTTTTACATAGATTTTTGAGATATTAGTTTATATTAATCAATAATTTAGGTTATCAATTATTTGGTTTAAAATTTAATTATTATATTAATATTTGCATATATTTATGTTTTATATCTACATATAAATTCATTCTTGATGTTTTCATGAATCTATTTGTTTGTGTAGTTAGTCTTGATATATATAGGAAGAAAATAAGCTAGTGGGTATCATATTTTGTAATATTTTATCCTTGATTATTCTTGATGTAGAAATGACACAAATACGTAAATCATTTAAGAAGTTAGGTGTTCACTACTATAATATCTAGCAAAAATTGCATTGTTTAGTATAAATGGTTGGACAAAAATCCAAGAAAGTAAACCTAATGTAAATAAGGTAAGAGTATTTAAGAAAATCATGAAAAATATGTTTGACTTAGAAAACTCATGAATTCCATGAACCCCGCATTTCATTGGCTAAACATAGGAAAAAAATAAAACATATAATTTATTTAGACACTTAGAAAGTGATAGGATCAACATCATAACACAATGCCAAAAGGTAGACCAAGGAGAAAAAGGTTAAAACATGCATGTGGTTTATAGTACATACAATGTTTAACATTTCAATGGTATAACGAAAAGCCTAGACAAACTTTGTTAAGCGGTTAGTACAACTCCCAACACATAAATGAAATTCTAGTTTAAAACTCCCAACTCGTAAATGATATTCTAGTCTAAGAACTTATGAACTAGTATTCATTTATGAAGAAATAACTTAGGATTTTTTTTTGTTGCACCAATAATGATCTTGTGTAGGTTGGTCTACTAGGTTAGCCAAAAAAATTTAAGCAAATAAAATGAAAGTGGGGGAGGACGAAGGTAGAGTATGAAGTAATAGTTTTGTTTGAAGTTTGGTGTAGTTGATAGAATCTCTTGTGATTTTATTGAATGTGATGGTTTATGCTTATTTTAGATTTTTATTGATTATGCATGAGCATGTTACTACATTCATGTACATTGTTATTCTTATGGTGTCAAGTGTAACCTGTGATCTTTGTGTATAACAACAATGTACTTTCCCCTTCTAATTATTTCCAATGATATGCAATATTAGCCCACTTCTTATTCAAGTGGTAGGATAAGTATGAAAATAGAAAATAATTGTTTTGATATTTAACTGTTAAACTTAATTTTAGAATTTGTCTTTCAATTTATTAATTTAATAAAGGATAAGAATTTAAGTGTTTTGTTAATGCAACAAAGGACTTTAAAAATTTCAACGTTTTCAAAAAATTTGGCTTTTCATATAAATGTTGTTGGTGAATCAAATCATATATCTCATCCACAAAAATCTTTTTAATCATAAATGGACACTTTTTTTACGTTTCTTAAGGGGTGAGAAAAGGACACCCATTGTCTCCTTTTTTTCTAATGGCAAAGGCCCTGAGAAAAAAACACTTTGGCACCCTAGGATACTAATAAGTAAAGGGGAATAAAAATTCCAAGGTCAAATAGCTCTCTAACACATTCCCTCTTTGCAAATAACACCTTATTGTTTGGTCAACCTTTAGTCATAGAATTCAAGGTTATCAAGTTTGTTCTTGAGAACTACTCTATAACTTCAGGATATAAAATACATGAACATTAATCAAATATTTTCTAGCTAAAAATTCCATTCTATATGAAAAATAGATTCTCATTATTATGGACTTCAAACACAAAATATCGGCATGTCAATATTTGGGCATTTCATTCTTTATAGGAACTAACAAATCATCTTTCTTGAATAAATGCATCTACACCATCTAAAACAAGATCTCAACATGAAAAAGTAGATGACTCACTCTAGATAGAAATATCACAGTCATATTTTTTTTTATCTATTCCAAATTATCTAATGTAAATTCTTGTCAAGTTAACATTGACAAATATATTATGAAATTACTTTAGTAGGAAAATTTAGATAACTCCTACAAGAAAAAGATACCCCTGATTACAAGGAACAAGCTTTGTGTAGATAAAAAAATTGGAGGTGTTGGGATGCACAATTTGGAATCTATAAATGTAGTTTTGGAAGCCAAACTCTCTCAATAAATAGTTTAAAATGACACTAAAAATGAGGAGGAATAATTCAAAGCCAAATATTAGGACTCATTGAATCTAGAGAGAATATTCACAATACAAATCCTTCACTTTGATTGAAAATGTGGAACTTCATTAAGAGTGTAGTAAGGTAATAACTCCCCACTTGATATGGATCATCACTAATGGATGAAAATTTAGTTTTTGGAATGATTTATGGAATGACCTTACTCCCTTGGTTAAAGTGGAATTCCTTGGAGAATTAAGATTATACCTTTGCTAACACCGAGGCACTAGGATCAAAGACTATTTCTACAATGAGGCCTCTTCATTCAAATCAAATTTTGTTTAGAAAGACTTCTCATCCTATAACTTCTCATGAGAACAAAAATTTCTTCTTTCAACCATTCTTCAAAAAAGAAAAATCTTCTAGTTAAATTATCAAGATTTCCTCATTTGGGACCCATGAAAAATAAGAGAATATAAGATTAAATTATGATATAATTCTCTAATCAGTCAAGTAAACAATCAACAAGATTCTTGGCCCTATAAATTATAATGGTATGCCAATGTCCTCTCAAAGGTGAGAATATTGGCTTCCAACTAACACTCAATCATAAAATACTAATTAATCACAGACTATCAAATCTTAGAATATCTGATCCACTTAGAATAAACTACATTGATTAGCCCCTTGACAATAATTTCTTTCATGATTAGCACTAAAAAATATCTTTTCTTTCTTTAATATGGATCTTAGACCTAACAATACTCATCAATATAGATCTAGATCTAATAATACTCATCTATAACATCTGATGGGAAAGGAATATGAGGAATTTTTGTTAGAAGTTTCAAACCATTTCTTAGATGATTCGAAAAATAGAGATGGCAAAGGAATAGGAGGACTTTTTGTTAGAAGTTTCAAACCATTACTTAGATGATTTGAGAAATAGAGATTCTATATTAGAGTTAGTATCAAGCAAAATCCTCAAAAATGATTTCCAAGGACTCATGTGTTTAATATTTCAAAGAAATTGGATCTAATGAGACTTTACATAGAAGTAGACTCTCAGATTACCATTAACTCATTAAAGAGAATAACAACATGTAGCCACTAAGAAAAATACTAGAAATTATGGTGTCAAAGAGAGAATACCTAGAATCATGGATACTACACACGACATTCCCAAGAAAATATTTCTTGCTGATTGTTACAAAGTGGATAAAACTTTATCACACATATTATTGGGGACAACTTCCTCTAAGAATACTTTGTCGGTCTCGGCTCACTTCATTCTTCCTTTCAAATGCAATGGATTTAATCAAAACCTATGGATGCGTTGTGCAACTTGCGGTGGACAACATCAACAAAGACATAATTCCGAGTATGAGTTTATACATTTGCATAAGGGATCATAATTTATTTTCAGATATTGCACTTTTGGGAGATTATTTTCACATTCATATGTGAAAAAGAAGTGAGGCTTCTATCACACATCATAGCTTTCAAAAGAGTTAAGAGTAGATCTCTATGACAAAGTAATTGAAGCATACAGAGTATAGGTCCGCCTTTTGCAACACATCTCTAATGCGAATCTCATCGACCTCCAAATTAGTATCAGACTACCAAATCTTTAGACTGTGTTGAAACATTATTGTTCACATTTTCAGATTCTATTATTTCTTAACCATTTTAATCAAACAAAACTTACACATTCTTTTTCCAATACTTCCTATACTGAAAATTTGTAACACTACATATCCCGTACGTTTGACCGTTACTAAATAGACTCAGTGAGATGTTATTTTTGGTTGTTCAAATATATAATCGATGGCGAAGTCGTATTAGTATAGAATTAATGAGAGGAATGTTTGATAATAACAACAAAAATTTTTATTATACTTATATTAATATTTGCATACATTTATGTTTTATGTCTACATATAAATTTATTCTTGATGTTTTCATGAATTTATTTGTTTGTGTAGGTTGTCTTGAAATATATAGGAAGGAAATAAGACAAATTGGGTATCATATTTCATAGCATTTTATCCTTGGTTAATCATTTAAGAAGTTGGGTGTTCACTATTATACTACAAAAAATATTGCATTGACTAATATAAATGGTTAGAAAAATATTCAAGAAAGTGAATCTAATATAAATAAGGTAAGAGTGTTTAAGAAATTCATGAAAAATTAGTTGACATAGAAAAATCATGAATTCCATGAATCCCACATTTCATTGGCTAAACATAGGAAAAATTGAAACATAAAAATTAATTGGACACTTGGAAAGTGGTAAATTCAACAACATAACATAATGCCAAAAGGTAGACCAAGGAGAAAAATGTGAAAACATGCACAAGGTTCATAGTCCATACAATGTTTGTCATTTGAAAGATAAAAAGGGAAGCCTAAAAAAACTTATTTAAGGAGTTAGTACACCTCCCAACTCAATAAATGAAATTATTATATAAGAACTTATGAAGTAGTATTCATTTATGAAGAACGTGTTAGAGTCAAGGATCACTGAGAGGGGGCGAATCAGTGATCTACCAGTAAACAAATTTCCTACCTTAATCTTTAATCATCAGTAGTATAAACATAAAGTTGAAATGCAAAAACACAATGCAAACAGCCACAAAAGCATAACACCAATATTTTTACGTTGAAACCCAAATGAAAAAAACCGTGTTGGGACTAGAACCCACAATATTATTCTACTATGGCCAATAGAAAAATAATATTACAATTTCAGGAATGCACTTGCATTCAGGCTCACTGCTCAACTATAATGACTTCAAAGGCTACAACCCTTAGGGAAGTCTCACTGACTTAGAATTTAATTACCATAATGAGTTCCAATAAAATGAACTCTGAAATAGCATCTATAATTCTTGGATGAGTTCCGGTTGAGTACAAAATACATTGATTGTATCACCTTCTTTGTTCTTCTTTGTTTAGCCCTAATTATTATCTCAATCAGTTATCAGTTCAAAACTCCACACATGAAATTGCACTATAAAGGATTCTCGATCACCAGTCACTTGCATATAGTTATATCATACATCAAAAAGATCATCTACACCAAACTTATATATCGACAATCACAAAAATAGATCTTTTACCATGTCGGCCTGCTTGACTAACATGTTCTCACATGTCGGCTTCAATATTTTTCAAAACATAGCACTGGACGAAAAGAATATAAGCACATGCTTCCTAAATATTTTTCATTCACCTAGATCACAAAATCAATCAGCAGAATCATCAAAAAGCTTCCAGACCAAAACTCAACTGAAATAACCCTGAATTACCGGTCAACATTATTAAAAGGAATTATGACCAACGGATCAAATTTCCAAGGAGAGGTGCCATCAGTGACAACCCTAAACCAACAATCAAGCACTGGAAAGTACCAAACGATCATCAATTTCCAACAATCTCCCCCTTTGGCATTGATGGCAACACTTATGAAAAATGGATAAGTGTTGAAACCTATGAAATCTATACACGGGATCAAGAATGAAGGAATTATAAGGCTTCCCCTTAGATCAATAGCTCAAAAATATGCATTAGAAATATATTCACACCGTACATGCTCAACTATTTATTTTGACCTTATCTCTACTTCTTCGACAACAATGCCAAAGATGGAATGCATACCCAAAACTTATGTATAGAGATATTTAAAAAAATTACAAATGCTTGAAGATGTCAGCATAAATAGTCTTCAAAAATCATAGGTGAGTATCACACCCATGCTTTAGGTTAACCAAAACTGTAATGATTGAACTAAATATAGTAGCATGAATCTCTAATTCCCTCATATTAGATGGCATAGGTCGAGCCATCTCCTTCATACAATCTGCCTTATTAATCAACATTGTGTCCAAGATGGGGGCAATCAGGTTCCAGAGTTCACCATTTTTTCTCAAAATTTTGTCCTTTTCTACTTGGAGGCTTCAAATCTAATCATTCAGGGCTATAATATTCCCTTTAATACTATTGGTTAGAGATACATTAGGATGAAAAGGTTGTGAGATGCCAACAAGCTTACCTTGGCAAACACATATCTACTTGTCTATATCTACAGTAAATTTGGGCAAAATTAAACAAGATTTGTACAATTTACCGCCTTCTGATAATGCATTAGAAATAATCTACAGTCTCCTATTTAGTCTCACTCTATCATCCTCAATCATATTTTAGAATATATGCATCCTTATATACTTAAATTTATCCAAAACTTATTGAGTAGCAGATTTCTCTAAAGAATCAAAATTTGTATTTACATTGTTTAATCAAATGCATCAATTTACCAAAGGGGCTATCATTAGAATCTATCTATATAGTCGAGGCTACCTTTTGCAAAACATCAATTGACATATGTGTAACCTTTTTATCTTCATTCTCTAATTTAGCAAGGTTCTTTATGGGAGACATTTTCCCAATATCCAATGGTCCATCATAGTTGATAGAAATTTTGGGTAATTTCCTAACCAAAGGAGTGTCGATTTCCACTAGCTTACCCTTGTTTACCTCAGCAGATTGGTCATCTTTCTTTGTTGCCTTGCCATCCACTGAAGCCTATATATCTTCCCCTTTCTCTTCCCCTGTTGCACCGGTGTTACCACTGGGTGCAATCTCAACTATAGGCTTCTCATCAACAATTTCAACTATCTCCACCACCACAGGATCCTGACTTGCATTGCAATCAAGAGGGTGATATCTTGGAAGATCCTTAGTCAGAGTTTCATCCTTCTTATCATCAATGATACCTTGTTGAGTTGTCTGATGAGAGGTTTCACTTGATGGAGCTTACAAAGGGTGACTCATAATTATCTTTTTCCATATATCCTTTGTTTATTTTCTAACTTCTTCCACTTTCCCAATCATTAACCTATTTGCCATATTAAGACTTTTAAATTCTTTCCTATTAGCCTCCTTAATGAGCCTTTTGGCTTCACCTTGGGATAGACAGGTGCAAATATTTATTAACTCCCTTTCTTTCATTTCTTTGTCAGTCTTTTGTGTTGTTACTCTCTTTCTATCAATAATGTTATATAGGTCTTTAGGGATAGACCTCTTAAGTTCAATCAAAGATTTTTTTAAATTATGCAAAAATACAACTATAGCATCCTCAATCTACCTTTGATCAGAATCATTCAAGTTATCATAGCATGCACTAATAATTTTCAAATTACCTTCCATAATTATCTGATCAATTAATTGGTCAGTGGATAAAGGAGGAACAATAGTATATACATTTGCCACATTACCAAATTCAATAGCTTCATCAAGTTTAGTTCTTACTCTCCTTCCTCTCTTTGGTCTTCCAGATGGGGTAAGATTAGATTTAGTCTTCTTGGGCTGTTGCGCTCGACCGAATTGTGGCTTCCTCACTACTCTTACAAAATAACCTTTCTTCTTTGCCTTTCCTGCTTCTTCATTACATTCTATTTCTGAGGCCACCAAAGAGACAACACCATAGGCCCTTTTAGGCATTTCTTTATGCTTAATTAATCCCTTACCTCAATGGAATAGCTCCTTCAGATTGCACTGCAGCAACAAAAGTAGACTTGGATTGCTTAGATTGGGCTTTATAGGTCAGTAATTTGGATAGGCTCTCCTCTTTGGCCTTCATTTTTGCTTGGTTCTCCCTGGCCTACTTCACCTCCTCATGGCTAAATCTCATTTGGACTACATCTTCTTCTACCATCTTGGTCACCTTCCTTTTCTAGATAGGAGCAGTAAACGGCTCATGCAATTCATGATCTTTCTCCTTATAGGTGCCAAACCTAGGCTCCTTCTCATCTACTGGTTGGTTGACCATGTGTTGAGTATACCGTTCTAGGGTATATGCATATACCTCATATCCCATGGGCATGATCCATACCATCTTGGGATCTACAACTTCCATGAGACACCAATCCTTGTCTACCATGAAGCATATGGTCTGCTTATACTTCTCCACAATTTCCTTAGGGATTCTCTCTCTATTTTTCATTGTTGCTTGGAAGGATTTCAAGTATCCCCATAGAGAAGATTTCCTCATTGTTCCATCACCTAATCCTATAATTCCTTCCTTTATCTACATGGCTACTAGTCTATCATAGGCCCATTGCACCTTCCCTTTCACAACGGGTATCTCATTCATGAAATATATGGGAATATTATTAATAACCTAGTCTTAAGTTCCCAAAAGAAAAAAAATACCGTGAAGGATAGACATGCGAGGAGATCATCATGCCAACCAGAGACATCTAAAACAGAACCCCAAATAACATTTTAAATCGGAGTTGGATCATCAAACACATGTAGTTCTCAAACATCACGAACATCGATAATCTTGATATACAAATACACTAGGATGAACATAAACACTCTCATGAAAATTAGTATAATATATACAAATTTATAACACATAGTTGGCAAGAATAGGGATTTCAGATTCATATATTCAACACCAGTTTCATGACTCGAAGATTTGTAAATAATAATCATACTACATTCAAGTTGGAAAATAATATCTTATTGTCTAATATGGTGCATCTATAGCATAGAATATAAGGCATCAGCCAATTGCATTCTTCATTTTCATCATTATCAAATTTAGTAAAAGTGAAATGGCGAGCAAAGGTGGTGAATTTGGCAGAGGCAGTGGCAACAATAGACGTTTAACTGGTGACCAAGTGTTGGGGCTCCGCTCCAAGGTAAGGGAGTCCAAAGGAAGATTAGGTCATGGGGTGATGAAGCTGACGAAGCCTTCACAATCGAAGCAATGAGGAACCAGAATGCCGGCAAGCAACCAACTCATGAGTCAACAACAAAGAAAGATCAGATCCCAAGCTGGCCATGGAAGGTGGATGTACCTAATCTCGTGCAGGGAAGATATAGGGATCTAAGACCATAGAGGAAAGTATATATTGGTCATCCCTACACAAATAGTAACCTTAGGCCAATAAACTCACAAGCATGGAAGAAGAATGGTTTTTCATGGAGCAACGATGGTTGGTTTCGCAAAGAGAAGCTTCCTTCTACTAAATTGGCACGTAATTGGAATTCAATTTTAAATGCTAATTCCTCTATATCACAGATAGAAATATCTAACATCCCTAATTGTCAGAGACAACGTTTTAACCCTCCACTGGGTAATGGCCCTAAAAAGTATTGGAATGGGTGGTTTAGGCAAGATAGAACTTCATGAGACGATTGCTCAGAGATATGGTGGTCCATTGCTCTAGCCAGAAATCAATGACCTAACATGGATCAAGTGGGGAAAAATGAACCTCGGTGAAGAAACCAACCATTAGTTTATCCAGAAATTCACAAACTGGTAAGGAAATTTTTGAGACCCACTATTATTTTGGATGATAACAAGATCAATTTGGCTAGGTCAAATCTTCAATATTACTGTGTTTTTACTAAATGGGGTGGGGGTAAATGGTTAAGGGGAAATTTTGAGAAATGGTGTAGATCGCAATGGGGCGAGGACATTAACTTTAATATTCTCTTGGATGATTACTATCTTATTGATTTTATAAAAAAAGAGGACATATGGAATGCTAAAAATAAAGATCCTTATACTTTGGATGGGATTGGAGTGCATATCATTGATTGGAAACCTAATTTCAATCCCCGGTTTAATCTCTTACCCGAAAGCATAGTCTGGTTAAGGCTATACAATTTCCCATCGGACTATTGGTACATTGATATTATTAAAGACATTTGCAAAGAGCTTAGCACTTTTGTACCTGTCGATGATATTTTGGAGGATAGGGTTTGGGGTAGTTTTATCAGGATATGCATTAAAACTGACCAAATTTCTAGTATCCCACAAGAAGTCAAAATTATGGTTGTCGGTAAGGTATGGATTCAAAGGATCGACAGAGAAGATAAGTTGCACCTCTTCCCTAAGTGCTTCTCAAGGGAACATATTGGTCGTGAATGTGAATTTTTTGTTGGCATTTGAAGAGTATTGGTATTTTGCATAGAGAGTGCATTAATGATATGTTGTCATTAATGTCAATTGAACCGCTAATGGTATTCATGATATTGCTGATATTGTTGATTTTGATATTGGCTAGTAAACAGTAAAAGTGTTTTGTGGAAGATGTTGTAAACCAGTGAACCGATATAAAGACTTAAACCTTTCTATGTAATGTAACCGATAAAACCCTAACCGACCAATTTTGTTGGTTTATTATCTGATAAGTGGTAATGATGGAGACATGTGTGATCATTTTATTGAGGATATATTCAAATTGTTTTGGCATGTTTGTTCTTTTCTAGGGAAGGAACAAGAAGGAGAAAAGTTGATTGCATTTAAGGAACAGTGTGTGATGAGTTACAAAGTTTGATGAAGCGGTGATCATGGACCAGTTGAAATTGTCTTGAAGAATGTGAAGATATTGTCATGATTTCTAACGGTCAAGATTGTACCAACTTGTTTGTAATCTAAATGATGAGAATTAGGTTTTTGTTGTATTACCGACCTAATGGATTTCTATTTAAGGTCAATGAAGTTGTTTGTAAAGGTTGTTCGAAAGGTTGGTAGAAAACCTATTGAGTGTATAGTTGCCAAACCAGTGAATGAATCCGCACTTTGAGTGAAGGCAGATTGAAGGTTATAGAAGGATCTGATCAAACAAAAGTAGTGCTATTTAGACAGATCAACAAAATTGTTGTTTTCTAACCATTATAGAAGAAGTTAAATCCCTTAACTGGGTGATCTTTAACAAGCTTGGTTACTCATTAAATCCTCTAAGAATGTGATCCATTAGCTTGGATTCTTAAATCCTTGGTGCAGGAGCACCTAGGACTTAGGTTTATAGATTTTTCTGAATTTTGACTTGTAGTAAACTTAGCCAAGTTAGGTATTGAATAAGGACTCTAGGAGGGTCCAAGGGTGATTTTGATGAGTAAAATGTATCCCTATATTGAGTTAGTTCTTCTTAGTTGTGCATTTTGTGCATAAGTAGTGGTTTGAGTAGGTAATTGATGTTCGTTGTCGTCAAAAGTTTCAAAAGTTGGTATAAGAATTAGGGAGGGTTAAAATAGTCTTATAAATGCTTCAAAAGTCATGAGTAATGACGTGGAATAGGTTTCATAGGTTGAAAAGGCAAAAAGTGCAAAAAGTGCAAAATTGCAAAAAAGTTGTCATGACAACTTTTGAAAGTTGTCATGACATTTTTTGTCCTAAATTGCTTAGTGATGGAGTTAGGGATAGCCCAATTCCCTATAATTACTCCACATATGGGGAATACTATAAATACTTTTTCTTTCATGGTTACCAAGGTTGGAGTCTTTGTTTTGTAAGATCAACAATCTGAAACTACTCATTTTTGGATTGTTTGACATCATTTTGGATTATTTTGTTCATATTATGAATACAAATGGATTGAATCCATTGATCTAGTAATTAATTGAGTTTCTTTGGTGTGTTTTAGAGTTTTTAGTTTCATTTCAAGTTTTGTAGCTAGGTTGTATTAATGTTTTCTTGGTTTTGTTTGCAAACAACCAGTTTTGGCTTGTAAATAGCATTTTTGAGTAAAATGGTTGCCCCATGAATTCCCTTTGTGCTACCATAATAGCCTATTGGGACATGGAAAGAAACCACTTTTATAGTGTACATATTCAGGGACAAGTTATGGAGATGAATTTTGATATGAATGTCACCTTGTTCTAGGCAAGTCCAGGAGCAACTTGACTAGAGGAGACAGGGTGAATTTGGAGTGCAAAGTGCAGAGGTGGATGCAAGACCACAATATAACCTTTTAGATGGTTCGATGAAGTTAATACAGAGTTTCTAATGAAAGGAGAATCCTTGATAACACCATTTTATTCCCAAACACAAACTTGACCAATCACTGTTGGTTAGGAGGCCTAGAAACCCTTCAAAACCCTCATTTTTGGGTTAGGGAATTATACGGTAGGTTGAGAGACAAAAAATACCTAAATCACTTGAGGATAAGTGTATCATTGAATAATATCAAACCTTGTTTTAGGTTCTTTTGGATCATTTTCCTCCAAGCCCTAGAAAGCCATATTTTCGAGGCCTAATTGGGGCTCATTCCTTGTAGCCCTTTTCTAGGCAAGATGATGAAATCGGTAAAGAAGGAAATGAAAGTAAACCTCATTTGGACCCAAAAGGTATTCAAAAAATGTTAGAAGCCACCTCCACACCTCTGTATCAACTCACAATAGTAGGTAAAATTGACAAGTTGAAGCCAAGACAACCATAATGAGCACATGGGAAACATTGTAAATTGGTAGGGTTTCTAGTTGAACACTTGTAGAAAACACCTTGAAATTGACAAGAAGCAAGCCCTAGAAGAGATTGAGAAGGACTTGGAGATCTTAGAGAATATCTAGGCCTAGAGAGTTAGTGGAATTGAGCAACACCAACTAGGTGAAGTGTGAGCAAGCTAGGTGAACCCCATCAAATTGGTATCAGAGCCTATAAGATTTGGGCTAGGTGAGTAGATGTCCTCAATGGAATCTATAGTAGATAACAACATTGTGACCAATGTAGAGTTCAAAAAGAAAGTGGATGTTCAGGAGGAAGAGAATAAACTCCTGAAGGAGAAGTTGATTGAATTGGAGAGTAAGCTTGGTGAGATTGAAACGAAGGTAGATGAAGTGTTGGTAAATGTTGAAGGAGCAGAAGGGAAGGGTAAAGAAGTGTTAGAGATTGAAAAAGTACCTGAAACCAATCATGTCCTAGAACAAGAACCTTTCTTGAAAGCATTGAAGGCCTTAAGTGGTAAATCACTAGAAGGATTGTCATTGTTCACTAGTAAGATGGAGATAGAAGTGGTCCTAGAATGGATAGAAGGTATGGAGAACCATTTTGAATGTGAAGACATAACTGAGTCCTAAAGAGTCAAAGTGGCCAAGTCAAGGATGCGAGGAGCTACTCTCACATGGTGGAAATTTGTGCAAGATGAGAGGAAGAAAATGGGCAAAACCTCCCATCTCTTCTTGGAAAGGGATGTGAGTCAAAATCAAAGAAGTCTATCTCCCCGATGACTATGAAGTGAAAATTCATAGGAAAAGATAAAAATTAAGACAAAAAGACCTTGATGTCAGTAGTTATATGGAGTTTCAAAAACTTAGCCTTAGATCTCATATGGTGGAAGAAGAGAGTCTCAAGGTTGCTAGCTACCTAAATGGTCTACGGTGGAACATCGAAGAAGAAATCAATCTAATGAGCCCAAATACAGTTCATCAAACATATCAACTTGTCCTTAAGGTGGAAGAAAAACTGAAAACTCAAGCAGCAATAGGGGCAGAGGTAAAGGAAAAGACAATAGAGGCAATAGGGGAGGCTTTGGAGGAAGAAGTTCTGAATAAAGAAGACAAGGTGAGTCTGAACTCACTGAGCAGCAAGAGAGTGGCACTATTAAAGGAGGATTCAATAGAGGAAGGGGGTCAAACCATGGTTTTAGAGGAAGATCTAATGGACAAGGTAGAGGTTCCTCATATTTTGCAAAAATGAAGTGTTACCATTGCAACCAACTTGATCATCCAGCATATAGGTGTCTAGAAAAGGGATCATCATCACAAGGTGGTGAAAGGAGAGTGAAGTATCTTCAAGAAGAGTCTTCAAGTTGCAAGACTTCAAAGGTTTCCTTAGAATTAGAGGTAGGTGATAACTTGATGATAAGGAGAACTTTGATCAAAGAACCGGTCAGAGAAGAGCCAAGCCAAATAAGGTCCTTATTTAGGGTCAAATGCAAGACTATGGACAAAGTTTGCAAAGTGATCATTGATTCAGGGTCAACAGACAACATTGTATCAGAAGAGGTAGTGAGTAAGCTCAAATTGCAAAGGATACCTCACAAAAACCTTTATAGAGTCACTTGGTTGAACAAAGACCAACATGTCCTAGTCAATGAGCAAGCATGGGTGGATTTTACCATTGGGAGGTATAAGGACAAGGTGTTATGTGATGTCCTACCCATATATGCATGCTATCTTCTATTGGGGAGACCGTGTAAATTTGATAGATAAGCTATTCATGATGGAGCCAAGAATGCATACTCATTCAAGAAAGATGGAGTCACATTCAAGATTCAGTCTATCCTTGAGGAAAGTGAAAAGAGGGCAGCAAGTCCTAATGTTCTTTTGGTGAGTGAAAAGAAATTCTTGAAGGCACTTGAGGAAGGTGAAGGTATAGGGTTTGCAGTAGTAATGAAGCCTAAAGAGGAAGATAAGAAAGAGCAGCCAGATTTTCCAATAGAGGTTCAAGACTTGTTGAAGAAATTCAAAGGCATAGTGAGTGATGGGAAGCCATCCACCTTACCTCCTAAAAGAACCATAAGACATCAAATAGACTTCATTACCAGAGTATCCTTACCTAACAAGGCAGATTATAAAATGATTCCCCAACAAAATGTTGAGATTGCCAAGCAAATCCAAGAGCTCTTCAACCAAGGCCTAATTAGGAAAAGAATTAGCCCTTGTGTTGTCCCTACTGTGTTAACCCCAAAGAAAGGTGGTTCTTGGAGATTGTGTATTGATCCTAGAGCTTGGTAAAGGGTCTTTATGCATGGCTTGTAATGCCATTTGGCTTATCCAATGCTCCAAGAGCCTTCATGAGACTTGAGAATGAGGTGATGAAGGACATAATAGGTAAATTTGTGGTGGTATATCTAGATGAAATACTCATTTATAGTAAGGATAGGGTGGATCATATTAATCATTTGCAAGATGTATTACATCGATTACATAATGAAAAGCTGACCATGAATTTGGACAAGTGTGAATTTTTTAAGTAGGAGTTGGTTTACCTTAGGTTTGTGTTCGCTCAAGGAAACCTCAAGATGGATCCCAGCAAGGTTGAAGCCATAGTAAATTGGCCTACTCCTAAATCAGCAACAAAGGTGAGAAGCTTCCATGGACTAGCTCAGTACTACAGGAAGTTCATTAGGCAATTAAGTGCTATATGTGCACCAATGTTAGACACCATTAGAGGTGGAATGAAGGAAAATTTCAATGGAGTGAACAAGAATATAGCTACTCAACCGGTGTTGGTATTGCCTAGTTTTGAGAAACTTTTCATAGTGGAATGTGATGCAAGAAATGTTGCAGTAGGTGTTGTCCTAAGCCAAGAAGAAAGACTAGTAGCTTTCCATAGTGAGAAGCTAAGTTATGTAAAGAGGAAATACTTCTCTTATGACTTTGAACTATATGCTTTAGTGAAAGCGTTAAGGAAGTGGAGACACTATCTCCTTCCTAAGGAATTTGTAGTCTATACAGACAACCAAGCATTGAGATTTCTAAACCCACAAGACAAACTCAGTCAAACACATGAAATGGGTGGAGTACATGCAAGCCTACACATTCACACTCAAAAACAAGAAATGACGATTAAAGTGGGTTGCTAATGCATTAAGCAGGAGACTTTTGAGAGTCTAAGAAATCCAATTGAGAAGCATAGCAGTTGATAGTTTTAGAGACCTATACCCAGAGGATGAAGACTTCTCAAATGCCTATAAGGTGTGTAAGGAGTATCAAAATCATTTCCATAGTGAGTATTATGAATTTACTTTGCAAGAAAGAGAATTGTTTAGAGGTGGGCAGCTTTGTGTGCCTAGAGGCTCAATGAGAGAAAACCTCATTCAAGAGAAGCATAATGGCAGCCTTAATGGACATTTTGGAGTCAGTAAGACTCAAGAGTTGGTTCAGAGGTAGTACTATTGGTCAAGGATGAATCAAGATGTGAAAAGGTATGTGGGGACTTGCATAGTTTTCCAAAAGGCCAAGGGTACTTCTTCAAATGCCGGTTTATACCAACCTCTTCCCATACCAAATAGACCTTGGAAGTGAATTAGTATGGAATTTGTAGTAGGTTTACCAAGGATAAAGAAGGGATTCGACAACATTTATGTCATTGTGGAAAGATTTAGTAAGATGGACCACTTTGTGCCTTGCAAGACTACTCATGATGCATGCCAAATAGCTCATTTGTTATTTAAGGAAATAGTAAGGATACATGGTTTACCCATGAGCATTGTTTCAGATAGGGACTCAACGTTCATGATTCATTTTTGGAAGACACTTTGGCAAAATCTTGGCACCAACCTATATTTTGGATCAGCCTACCATCCTAAAATATATGGGCAAACCGAAGTGGTGAATAGAAGCTTAGAAAAATTATTGAGGTGCCTTACCAAAGAGTATGGTTAGACATGGGACCAAGTGCTTTCAAAAGCTGAATATGCTTACAATGACACAATAAATAGGACCACTGGCAAGAGCCCTTTTGAAGTGTTCTATGGTGTTCACCCAAGGGGTATTTTGGAGTTGAGAGACTTAGGTAGTGTAGCAGCAAGAAGTGGATATGCAAAAGACTTTTCTCTATCAATGAAGGAGGCACATGAATTAGTCAAGCAAGCCTTGATGGAGAACATATGATAATTGACAGGATTGATTGTTTGACTACAGGAGTATCTGCCTATGTTAGAGTCACGGGAGAGATTCCCGTCTACACAGAGATTGCGACCAGAGTTATCGTTTGAGGACAGAGCTACTATTGAGGAGATGGGCCTCAGACATGTGCTGTATGTGCCTGAGTTTCGGGCAAACATGGGTTTGCTGACTGCGCTGGCGGAGAGATGGCACTCTGAGACATGTACATTCCACTTGCCGATGGGGGAGATGACAGTGACCCTCAAGGATGTCTATAGGATACTGCACATACCGATCAATGGAGAGCTGATTCCATATGATCGAGATGGAGACAGAGAGGCGCTGGATGGGTATTCCAAGATCCCGGGTTGGAGATGAGAGTAGGGCATGTGGCATGGGATACCATGACCGCGACAGGTTTAGCTTTGCCAGCTGTGATCGGAGGAGCCATCAGTGGGTTTTTGTGTCCAGACAGGGCTACACGGGGGTTGGCAGTGGGCTGGGGAGGAGCACTGGAGATACTGGTGACTGAGCACACCAGATATGCATGGGGGCCATGTGTCTTGGCGCATCTATATTATGAGCTGCATCAGTTCGTTTACCATGGATCAGTGGGACTGGGCTGTGGAGTGACACTGCTACAGGTGTGGGCATATGAGCATCTGCCTATCACATGGCCGATTCACTTCAGAGGTAGAGGGCATGGACGGAGCTTTGTACATCTGTATGATATGATTACTTCACAGCCTCGGATTGGCAGGTTAGAGCATTGGAGGCGTGTGATAGATGACATTGATGTGGTCATCTGGAGGCTGTACCTGGGGTGGGAGGAGTGGGAGGATCAGGCTCAGAGACACTGAGCGAGAGAGGGATCAGGCCATCCAGCGATATACTGAGGCTGAGACAGCTCTGAGGGCAGGGAGGCAGGCGGCAAAGGACACAGGGGCAGGCTACGCATATGTGCTGCGAGCCGGAGAGGAGATCGCCTATTGGAGGGACCTCTACTATGGTGCAGTGCCAGCGGATCAGCGGGCGAGGAGCTTCCATAGACCATCGCAGATAGCGACGGCTACGGGAGGGAGTCGGAGGAGGCAGGCATCTAGTGGTGGGGTCATGGGTCCTCCACCACCACCAGACAGGCAAGGTGATCTTGGAGCGGGTCCTTCTACAGCTCAGCGTCCGTCGAGGCTAGGCGGCTCCGAGGGAGGGAGTTCATCATAGCCATAGAGGGCTCCCCTTTGTATCAGTATATGTACCATTTTTGTATTGTAGACACCTGCGGGTGATTTTGTAGCCATATGATTCTTTTGACATCATTGTATCATGACACATTTTGATTATATATGAGATGAGTCACCGTTTTTGCGGCAGCTATATGCATGTGTACCTTATGTGATGAATGTTCTTATGTGATGCTTATTTTATGATATGGATGCTTATATGATATGATGCAATGCAATATATTTTTGTTCTTTTATGTTTTATATGTGATGCATGATGCAAATGTGAATGTATATAATGCAAGTGAATGTAATAATGCAAATGATTATTTACCTGATGAAAATGTAAGATGTGCTAACATGTGTTATATGCAGGATGTGATGCAATTGTGATATCTATATGTATGTGTGAAATGCTTATATGTGGTGATGCAGGTGTAACTATATGAAATGCAAATGTTTTTGGTGTGTCATTATACTCAGTCATGTGATAGCGGGCTACGCGGACTTAAGAAGGATGATGAAAGTCAATCAAGAAAGGGGGATGAAAGATAGAAGATATGAACGTGAAAGAGCTTCTTGTGCGTTATCATCATTGAGCTTTATTATGGCAAGTAGGTTATGACAATCGAGGCATTTGTTCGACCCAGAAAGTCATTATACCTGTTTGCATGGAGATAAGACAGTCACAAACAAGGAATGCCCCAGTTCATACTAGACTCACAGTGTCCTCATATCCTTGGACAAGTCATAGCATTACTAAAAGACAATCCACAGACAGCAAACAAAATAGGTGACGATACCCCATCCTCGCCTTTCTAGTCAAAGACATCCTGGAGATAGAATCTCTAGTCAGAGACATCCTGGAAAAGCTAAAAGACATGTCACCAGAAAGATGAAATCAAAAGAAAACCAAGACTCGACACCAACATCCACTATAGTCCTCAAGTTTAGTGTCTCTTGTCACTTGTATAAGTCATGTTTGATTGTGGTCACAATGTTCACTTTCACAAAAAGGATAGATTAACACCGAACCATATGTTATCTGAGTCTGTTGAAAGATTTGATTTTGTTGAAGCCCATTGTTGCTGCTGTGTCTCATCTAAAACTGACTGAATCCATGAAACTGATACTTTATTGCGGAGAAGACGGAACTTTATTGCGGATCTTCAATGCAAATGTTGCGTTATTGCGGATTGTGTGCGGATAGACTTGAAGGAAGCTGGAAGAAACTGTACTCCTCGAAACACGTGATGTTCTCAGTTCCACACCCATCACTAGACGTAGGAATTGGCTGTAGTCACAGATAGGATCTGATTTATTATGGATGGAAAGGGAGGTGAAAAGGGAAATTTATGAATGGCTAACCAATCTTAGGTAGATCAATAACAAGCCATGATGGGAATGAGTAAGTTTATTGTGAGTGATACCATAGTTTTCATCTCTAATAAAGTTAAGGCAAGTGGCCATACCTAAAATGCCAAATCCATGTCTAGTAAAATTTTTCTACCTTGAAGCTAACTTCCTCTATTTCTTGAGTTCCATGAATCTATATGGGAAACATCTAGTTCCTATTCATCTCAACTTTGGCTATTATCCTATCACTAGAATTTCTATTCAAGATTGTGCATGAATCATTATTAAACAGAAATTTGTATCCTTTTTACATTAATTTTACATGTTTATGCAACATGTATAATTAAAATGGATCGAATAGGAGAATGCAGTGGAGATAGGGTTTCATTCGTTGATGACTATGGCGAGGGAGATGATGATGGTGAAGCAGACAATGTGGGTGCGGAAGACTTCTCCTTCTATGGTGGTTTTTCCCTGTGTGAAGATCCTTGCGTGGGCGATATTGGGGTCATATTTGGATCTCCCTCCCTTGTTTCATGTGCAATGGTCACATCCCCTACGACTGTCTTTGTATGTGATGCTTGGCTGGTGTTGGGTCGTGGGACAACTTGGGGAGTGCGATGGGGTGTGCAGTAGGGTTGGAGGTATTTCTTTTATCCCTATTGGAGATCTCGTTGTTGATTGGTTCGATGGTCCTAGTCATGAGCCTTTGGGGCTTTTGGGTCTTGTCTTAGATGGATGTGAGAGTCATCCTCTTTTCAGTTTGGCTGATGGGCGGTTTTCCTTTGGCTGGGTCTTTCTCTCAACTTGGAGAATCTGCAGCAGGGGTTTCTGCAATACTACTTATGTTGGTGCGGCCAGGATTTGGTGTTTCAGTTTTGGCCCTTGGCTCGACCTGATGGTTACCACTATTGTGGAGATGCTCGTGGTTGAGGTTGAAGGTGTTGTGAAAGGGTTCGCACTTGGTTGCAACTTGGTTATATGAGATCTAGGTGGTTTTGCCTTAGATTTAATTGTTTTTGTTCTCTTTTTGATTCATGCTTTGGGGGCTCTTACTCCATTTAGGTTTTGGGTTGTGGGGCTCCAGGGTGCCATATGCCCATCTTTTGTTTCTTCTTTGGATACCCTCCTGCTCCTATTTTTGTCACTTTTTTCTCAGCCTTTTGGTTTACTCTTGAGGTGGTCCCGTCTCATATTGAGGTTGAGGTGATGGGTTTTGGAAATACGCTATTTCCTATTGAGGTGGAGACGATTATTGTGATTCTTTTTGGCAGAAGTTGGAGGGAGGCTTTGGAGCTCCAGGTGCCTGTTTGGTTTGGATTTGAGTTTGGGATCATTGTTTTCTTAACCCCTTTTCTCCTTATTGAGATAATGAAGCTGGGGGACAACAATTTCTCAGATCTTAGTGTTCCCTCTTCAGTTTTGGAGGGCCTTTCTCTTTAGGTAGGTGAATTTTTAGTTGCTAGATCTCTTCTCTCAAGCTTTTTCATGTCTTCTCCTATAGAGGTAGAGAGTGCGGTGATGCTTATTTGTATGGATGCTATCTTAATTAGGCCTTTATTTTAGCTCAAGGTGGTTGAGGGTACAACTTCTAAACCCTTTGATGTGGTTCTGGGAGCCATTTTAAAACCCAGTTTTATGGTTAGGGAAGCCCTTCAAAATCCCTCTATGGTTTTGGTGTAAGGAAAGCAAGTGTGGAAATTCACATTCCTAATGTCAGTTTGAACAGGAAAATAGACTCGTATATACAAAATTTCAACATTTACAGAATACGGCACAAGCATGAGCATACACAAATAAACAACACAGAGAGAGAACACACAGAGTTAACGTGGGAAAACACTTTCGCGAGAAAAACCCACCACCAACAGATAATTGACTTTATTAACAGTATGTTAAAAACAATACAATAAAGTCAAGTCTACAGACTTCCTTCACTCTATCATACAATCATTCCAGATTAACATACAACACTCGGATCACACAATAGTTATAGAATGCTCAATAGCTATCGTAACTCATAACCTAAGATTTAGTTCACATTTGGCTTCAAATACCAAACTGGTCGATGGTTCATCTGAGCAACTGCACCAATGGCTTGAAGTCTAACTGTCTACCTGCATCAGTTTGCATTCATGGAAAATCAATTATCCCACATGCCGCAAGGAGTCGGGTCAGTTCATATTCAAATACACTGACAGTCGCATCCTTAATGTCCGAGAGTTAACCTTTTTGGATCTCGGTTTGATCTCGTTCCTACAGTCGATCTCCGCTCCATCGGCCATCGGTATAGCTTTCAAACAGTAAAGTTGATCATCCGATGATACCCGATTGCCGAAGGCAACTCCATCGGGTCATCGGTAAAGCATGTAAACTATTACTCCAATCTCCGATAATGAAGAGAGGACTTCATCAGGACATCGAAACCAACCTTAAGATGTTATCCCAATCTCTGATAGACAAGAGCAGACCTCATCGGGACATTGGCACATGACCAAAACTGCTATCCTGATAAGCGAAGCACTCCAAGACAAAACAGAGCGAACTCATCAGGACTTCAATGTAGTCTTCATCATGTCGACCCGATACCCAATCACTGAAGGTGACTCCATCAGGTATTGGCCTAACTCTAGACCGGTACCTGCGATAGGCGATGACAGATCGGACCATATAAGATAGCTCCATCGGGTCATCGGCACACCGCTGTTGTAGTCTTCTTGAAAGTCTGCAGTTATCCTGATGACCAAAGTCGACTTCGTCGGGTCATTGGGATAACATCATATCTACTACTTTAAGCTCCAATGGAAAATAATACATCGGCAAGAGTCACGCCGATAGAGCTCGCAGATTTCCTTTATATTGTTTCATCGACAAGAGTTAACCCGATCAATATGGACAATGGTCAAGTGAATTAGAGGAACATTTCCAACAAACTCGCACTTGACAAGGAATTCACTGGACCGATTACCATTTTAGACATTACTAAGGAACATGGGTATCAAGACCCATAGCATTTGAACACCACCTGAACTTGTGTGTGCTCACCGGTTTCATCAAGGCATCTGCAATATTTTCCAGAGTGTCTACCTTTTTAAGATAAACTTCTCCATCTTCCACCATGTCACAAATGAAGTGATACTGAACATCAACATGCTTCAATCTAGCATGGAAAGTAGGATTCTTTGCCAAACACATGACACTCTGACTATCACTCCATATTTCAACTTGCTCTGCATCAAAACCAATATCTGAAATCAAACGCCTAAGCCAGACTACTTCTTTACAAGCATGTGTGGCCACCATGTATTCTGCCTCTGTAGTGGACAAAGCAACTATAGCTTGCCGCTTGCTCATCCAACTAATTGCTTTACCATTCAAGACAAAAGCATATCCACTAGTGGATCTCCTGCTATCAATATCCCTTGCCCAATCAGAATCTGTATAACCACAAATATTGAGAGTTCTCTTTGAATCCTTTAGATTACCATGATATCACAATGCAAAGTTTGAAGTACCCTTTAGGTATCCAAACACTCTCTTTACAGCATCCCAGTGCGGCTTTCTTGGATTTGACATAAACCTGCTAAGTACTCCCACTGGTTGGGCAATATCTGGTCTTGTACAGACTATAGCATATATCAGACTGCCTATAGCACCTGCATAAGGTACACTTTTCATGTCTTCAATCTCTTTTGGAGATTTCAAACTTTCAAACATAGACAACTTAGTTCCTTGCAAGATGGGAACAACCTATGGTTTACAGTTTGACATATGAAACCTGTCAAGAACATTGGTTATGTACTTCCTCTGGCTGAGCCAAAGTTTCCTCTTAGATATATCTCTTTTTATCTCCATTCCCAGAATGTAATTTGCTGGTCCTAAGTCCTTCATTTCAAATTTCACAGAAAGCTGATATTTTAAATCTGAGATCATACCTTTTGTGTTTCATATGAACAACATATCATCTACATACAAAGGTATGATAAGAATCCTATCACCATCAGTTTTGTAGTAAACACAATGATCAACTTTAGATATCACAAATCCCAAACATATAACAAATGTATCATACTTTTGATACCACATTCTGGGAGACTATTTTAAACCATGCAAAGACTTCTTGAGTTTCCATTCTAGTTGTTCTTTACCTTTTCCCACAAAATGCTCAGGCTAGGACATATAAATTTCTTCTTCAAGATCACAATGAAGAAATGTTGTCTTCACATCCATCTGCTCAATCTCCCAATCATATGCTGCTGCAAGTGACAAGAGAAATATGATAGATGTCAGCTTAGCTACATGAGAGAAGATTTCCCCATAGTCAATACCTTCCTTTTGTGAATACCCCTTTGCAACCAGTCTTGCTTTGTACTTGTCAATTCTGCCATGTGGACCATACTTCTTTATGAAAACCCATTTGCAGCCTAGAGGATTTCTACCTTTAGGCAATGACACCAAATCCCAAGTTCCATTTTTATCCAATGATGACATTTCATCATTCATGGCTTCCAACCACAAATCTGAATCAGGCATTTCAATTGCTTCTTTGATAGTCCTAGGCTCATCAGTATCTGCAAGTAAAGAATAAGCACTATTAACATTAAACATAGAATGACTATACTTATTAGGTGTATACCTATTAGGTTGCCACCTCTCTCGAGTAGATCTTCTCAACTCTGGTGTTGAGGCTTCTTGAGGTTCTACAGGAGGCCCATCATCATGTTTTCTTCAGAACTACTTGAACTGCTTGAACTCTCCTCATCTTCAAGTATCTCTAGAGACTCTTCTTTGGCTGGAGGAATTTTAGCCTCAGCTTCTCCTTTCTTTTCTATTTTATGATCTAGTGACATAGGCTTCAGCTCATGAAAGATCACACTTCTGCTGTACACAACCTTACCAGTCACTAGATTCCAAATTTTGTATCCTTTCACACCAACTCCATAGCCAATAAAGATACATTTCAGTGCTTTGTTATCCAGCTTAGATCTATTAACATCAGGCACATGAGCATATGCCTCTGCACCAAAAATACAAAGGTTCCTTAAAGAAGGTTTCTTACCAGACCATGCTTCCATAGGTGTTTTTTCAACCAATGTTGAAGTAGGAGAACGATTCAGTAGGTAACATGCTGTAGCAACTGCTTCAGCCCAGAATTTTTATTCTAGCCCAGCTCTGCTCAGGATGCTTCTTTCTTTCTGCATTAGAGACCGATTCAACCTTTCTGCAACTCCATTATGTTGTGGAGTGTAAGGTACAATCTTATGTCTCTTAATTCCATGATCAACATAGTACTTGTCGAAATCTACACTATGAAATTTACCACTGTTGTATGTTCTTATAAATTTAATCTTTCTCCCATTCTGGTTTTCAACAAGGTTCTTAAACTCCTTAAACCAACTGAACACTTCTGATTTACTTTTTAAAAAGTACACAAATTCCCTTCTTGAATAATTGTCTACAAAAGATACATAGTGTGGGATGCAAAATTCATTTTCTATTAACAAAGTAATCAATTAGAAACAAGGGAAATCATGAATCCCTATCCTAATCAGAATTTAACAAACAATACAATGGAATAACGCAATTAAGAAATAGGAATTATAAATCATCAAATCAAAACAAAAACTCCTTATTTCGTGACTGCGTAGAACTTCCATTTCTCTTCTCCTCTTCATGGTATGATGACTCTTACATATTGCGCTGGTAACCTGCAAGTGACACAAAGATTCAAAGTTCGTGATTTTTGAAAATGGAGATTGGATGCTCAATTTATAGAAAATTGGAGAAGATTGATTGAAAGGTGGAATAGATTGATCAAGAGGTGTGAACTTAGGTGAGCTCAAATGAAAATTGATAGTTGAGCTGCTGATTGTAGGAGTGAAACTCAATAGATTCAATAGATTAATTGAGTCAATTGATTGAGAAAAAGATGATTGAAGGAAGAAAAAGAATGATTGGAGGAAATAAAGAGGATGACACAGAGAGCTTAATTTAGAAAAACCTTATTGAAAGATGGAAATAGAAGTTGAAGAGATAAATGATTTAATTAATTAATTTAGCATGTGCTTGCATTTAGATTTAGATTATTAATTTAATCTTTGCATGAGATATTATTCAAATAATTGAATTTATTAATTCAATTTAGTATTTGAATATATTTAGAACTTGACTTTGATTTTCAATTTGGTTTTTGAAATCATGCACATGTATTTTAATTTGGAAGAAATTAGAAGAATATGAAATTAAATGAAATTAGAATTTGGGGATTTGGAAATGGAAGAATTAATTAGCTAATTAAATAATTTAAAGAAACTATTTAGAAATGGAATTTAATTAAATAATAAAGATTATTTAATTTAAAGGATTAAATCATAATTAATTAAATACCAAATATTTAATTAATATTTAGAAGAGGGTTGAATGATTAGATGATTAGAGATAGAAATTGAGAATTAATTTATTTAAATAATAAAGATTATTTAAATTGGGGAATTAATCACAATTAATTAAATAATAATTATTCAATTAATATTAGAAAATGATTAAAATGATTAAAGAATAGGAAAATAGAATAATTAATAAGATTGATGAGGAAATATGAAATTAGAAGAAATAAATTAATTAAATTAATTAAATAATAAAGATTATTTAATCAATTAGAGGAATAATTAGTACATGATCAATGAGACATTTTTAGGTGTTTACATTTGCCCCTCTTTGAGACAAAGTCAGAATGAATTTTGCCCGAGTATGCCTTGGTATTGTTGTATAGTGTAAATATGCCCCCTCGGAAAAGGTGGTCAGAAAATTCCAAAATTGAGACCATGTTTTCGATATCAGTCAAATGAGAAAGGGTGTAAAATTTTATGTGATTTCGAGATCATTTGAGTTGGCTACGAGGTGTTTGAAGCTGGCGGGGACCACGGTCGTCAAGGTGTCAGAAAACCCTAATTTTGAGCTATAAATAGAGATTTTTAGGTTTTCATTTGCTCATTTGCACTTTGGTAATTCCTTGGTTTTCTCTGCAATTTGTGTGTTTTGTTCTGAGTATTTGATCATCATGGCTGGTTAGAGAGCTCAATTGCACTTGTCTGACCGAATACGTTCATATCAGAGACCTTCCGAGACTGGCGGCATGATATTTTTCCAAATTTTTTCTCGATATATACCTGTTTTATGTCTGTTTTTCAAAAAAAATTCGTGATCAATTTTTGCTATCTGTTACGCAATCGCTTGTTGAATTTCACGCATTACTATTAAGTGTACCACAAACACTTTAAATACTACGCATGCGCCCTAAGTGTTACGCGTTAGCTTTATCATGCCGCATTCATGTATATCATTACGTATAAGTGTCAATTGTTATGCATGCACCCATTTAATTACGCATTAGCTTTAATCATTACGCAAGAGTCATATTTGTACCGCATAAGTCATAACTATCACGCATTCATTGTGTAATTTTTTTGTCATGCATTTGAAAATATTTAAGTTTTTTGGGATCCGATATCTGATATTTTGATCATTTTCTCGTTGCAGGAGAACATTGGAGTGTTATACTGCCGACAGAGAAGACCTACTAGACTTGATCTTCGAGCTGACTTACCGAATGAGGAGATTGAGCATATCCAACAGCTTGGTCTATACCATGTTTTACATTTTCTAGAGGCTACAGCCAACAGGGCCATGATTATAGCTTTGATAGAGTGGTGGCATTCTGAGACCTATTTGTTTTATCTTCCGACTGGTGAGGCATCCATTACGTTAGAGGATGTATGGCATATATTGTGTATTCCCATTCATGGTGAGAGAGTTATATATGACCATGATGATGGCATTGTTCGACTATGTGTACTTTTTGAATGTGAGATTCAGGATTTGCAGATCAGTGGCCGTTATGAGATCCCCTGGGCCCAATTAGACTATGATGACCCGACCATTGTATTATGCAGTATTGTCGGTGGTTTACTGATACCTGATAGATGAGGTCATGGGTTTGTAGTTGGATGGGGCAGAGTGCTCCATGATATACTTGTGCATCGTCGACTATATGCTTGGGGTCCTTGTCTATTAGCCATGTTATACTATCAGATGCATGGTATTGTGTATCTAGGATACCATTCTATCAGTTGTGTTGTTACTTTACTTCAGACATGGGCATGGGAGCACATTTCTATTTCTAGGCCTGTCATTCATGTAGACTTGTAGCCTGGTGAGCCTTATGCCTTCAGGTATACAGCAGGTATCAGACACAGGGGTTCAGGGAACACCTTGTACTGGCAACATTAGTTTGATATATTGTAGCATTTTATTTGGACACCTTACTTAGATTGCCTCGGTTGGCTTGATGATGTAGTGCATTTGTCTTTCTACCGACATCAAAGATATCTTATTGGGAGGACCTTTGAGACCCAGCAGATTATTGAGATGTATCTTCCAAGGTGGGTTCTCAGACAGTTCAGTGAGGTACAAGTGACACCGATGGTTACTGCCTATTTTGCTCATGTATCGCAAGAGGTATATGATTGGGGTGTGTGCATACAACCACATGTTGCTTCTGCTGAGTTCGATTCTCTATAACCATTACTCTAGGGTTGGGGTAGAGGTGGAGCAGATCCAGGGATGATGACGAAGTATGATGTGTGGTTTTCTAGGCATGGGCCAATGCCTTTGACTAATCCTGTTGTTCCGATTACAGCATAGCTGATTCATCATCCTAGACAGCGATTGAGGATAGACATAGGGGAGAGAATCATAGGAGGAGGAGAGGGTAGAGCTAAGGGAGGATATGGTGGAGATGAGGGAGGAGGTGGGGGAGATGGCAAAGGAGATGGGGGAGATGATGGAGATGAGGATGTAGACATTGGTGGAGACACCGAGTCTATTAGTAGTGATGACAGTGATGATTCTTCTGATTCATTGAGCAGCAAGGATGGAGGTGATGATGAGGATATGCCGAAGCTGGAGGATGTGTCTGGTGCTGAGGATGGGAGAGGATAGGTTGATGATGATCTGGAGACTCTTAGAGCGCGAGTCTAGAGTTTGGAGGACAAGGTCGCTAGATGAGATATCGAGCGAGAGACCTACCGTGCAAATTATGGTGCCCTTGAGGCTGAGAGAGATCGTCTATAGAGGGAGAGAGATGAGGCAGTGCAGAGATGTCAGATTACTATGGATGCCTTCAATCAACTTTTTAGAGTAGGTACAGATGCGTGCAACCAAGCAAATAGGTATTTCAATACTGCGCAGGAGTCTATTTATTATCGGCAGGCATATGAGAGAGTCTTCCCTAAGGGTTAGACAGAGCCTAACTTTAGTGCATACATGGGGAGGAGATCGAGTAGATCTACTTCACGATGGACTAGTAGTGGTGGTGTTATGGGACCACCTCGACATCTTGGGGCAGGATCTTGTGGACAAGATCCACTTGCTGACAGAGGCAGTCTTGGTTGATCATGTTATCTAACCCTTCGGGCTTATTTATTGTATTCACACACATTATCATTTTTGAGATATATATATATATATATGGCATGCGGGTTTGGTAATGATCTATATATGTTTTATATGATGTTATGAGTTTTATGATGCATATCTATTTAAATTCTATATGATTCTAAATGCAATGGTAGTACATGTATGTAGTAATGATATAAATGAATGTAAATGAATGCAAATGACTCTATAATGAATGCTATAATGAATGTAAATGAACTCTTATAATGAATGTTATTCTAATGAACTCTTATAATGAATGTTATGCTAATGAAATCTTATAATGAATGCATGCTTTTTGTATGATAATGGTTGAACCAATTTTAACTCAGATATAAATTGAAGAAATGTTAGTCAGATTGATAGAGAGAAAAAAATGATGATGGAAAGAATGTTAGAAAGAATGCGATTTAGACAGAAGATGAGAAATCAACAAACTATCAATAAGCAGTTGAGATGAGAATAAGAATGAAATTGAATGAATCACGAACCTGTGTCACATATTTTATTGCATCAATATATATTCATTACTGAGCCTTATTATTGAACAATGAAGCTTTAGCACATCAAGGTATAAGGAACCAAGACGTAAAGATATCTCATTGTAGAAACAAACACGTAGCAAACAAGGAGTGAACCCTCTATTCTGGGAATTGCGTTAGGGATCAAGGTATGTGTGGTGATTTCACCTTGATGTGAAGGCTCTTATCACAGAGACCCACTAGAGCAATTTCCCTAGAATTTCACCGGTTCACACCACAAACAACAAACAAAGCAAAAACATAATGCCCATCATAGCTCCTCTAGTCACTTGTGGACATCCTTGATTAGCATAGGAACAATAAATGATAAAAAATAAAGACTAACCCAAACAAAATTCAGCAGCTATACTGACCTTATGCCTTCGTTCTCAGTTTCTTGATGTGATGGTTGATAATGTCTGATCTCAGAAAGTTGTGGACCCCGTTTAAGACTGACTTGTCTGATTTCGAGTGTATCCTCTTCTTTTTAAGACTTGAGATAATGATCACGTTGATATGGATATGATATGATTGATAAGACAATTTGATCAGTTGATTGCAGATGTTTGACTGGATAGTCGTATCCTTTGTTAACTTTGTGCAAAGCATTTGCTGGATATCTGCTAGGGCATTTGTTTCTCACAAGACATTTTATTGCAAGCTTCTTTTTTTTTTAATTGATCGATTTTCGATTTTTAGTTCTTTTCCAAGAGCTTTTTCCGATGTTTATGGATTATGTGGATTGATATTTGAATGTTTTTTATTGATTTTTTCAGGATCATATTTGAATGTTTTTGGTTGATTTTTTTTTTTTCAAAACGTTATATGGGTGTTTTTGGTATTTTTAATTTTCAATGTTTTTGGATTTTTGTGGTTTTCGATTTTTGGATATTTTGAGTTTTTCAATGTTTCTGGATATTTTATCAAGACTTTATACGATTTTTTGGATTTTTTTAGGACTTTATACGATTTTTTGGATTTTTTCAGGACTTTATACGATTTTTTGGATTTTTTGCAGGACTTTATCTAATTTTTTGGATTTTTTCAGGACTTTATCTGATTTTTAGGATTTTTTCAGTTATGCCCCCAGTGTGTAGACCTGTATGACATGATGATCTGCAGAATGTATGTGGAGACAAATGAATTTTTGACATGACCTATGTGAATGCAACGTGCAGGATGAAGATGCATTTCCTATTCGAACAAGGTTGACTATGTTTATTTTTGCATTTGAATACACCAATTGAAATGGAGGCACAAAACATTTCCTAGATAAGAAGTCAATCGATCTCTAAGGCCCTTCGGAACATTCAT
This sequence comes from Cryptomeria japonica, assembly GCF_030272615.1. NCBI lineage: Eukaryota > Viridiplantae > Streptophyta > Pinopsida > Cupressales > Cupressaceae > Cryptomeria > Cryptomeria japonica. The sequence continues at coordinate 69,496,735 of NC_081411.1, read as the reverse complement.
CTCAACACACTTAGTGACTAGGATTTACAAATGGAGACATGGAAAAATTCCCCATTGGTTCTTGAAACTTTGATCTTCTTTTGCCCACGTGTGTGCAAATGCATTAATTCCCGCTCTTATGTTCACTAAAGATCCTTAGCATCTTATATGACTAGCTACATGATTTTTCTAACTTTGAAAGCATCCCGAATAGAGCCTCGCTACCAGCAAGCCTTGAGAGCTCCAACGAGGTTATAGACTGTAATTTCCAAATATTTCTCCATTGCCAGTAGGTGTTCATAGCCCTGATGGAGTTACTTGTATGTTCCTAGAGTCAATATTTTTATCACATTTGTATACATGATATTTCAGATATATATCATTGCTCTATTTGCCTTTAGATGGATATTTGGCATAGCTCTTTTTCTCTTTTTTTCTTTTCTTTTCTTGCCTTGACTTGTAAGTAATGAAACCTACTTGGGTGTGATAATTACAGCAGTGTTGAAGTAGAATTTTAGATTTTTCACTAGTCATATGACCAACTAGGTGTCTAGAATGAATTAGAGATCTTCTTAATGTGTGAGATATAGAAATTGATAGATTGTGGATTAACAAGTCTCAAATAGGAAAATTGCTACCCAATGATAAGTAAAGCATCATCATAGGGTAATGTTGAGAGTTAGTAACCTTAGAACCTCAAAGACTTCATATCTGAATATCTAAAAAAGGAGATGACCCTTGTTTTCCTTAGATGCAAATAGATGATAAACTTGAACAATTGCCTTGTTTTATTGATGCTTCTATATGAAAATGTGGAAAATTTTAAGAATGTGATGCATCTTAAAAAGAAACTACATGTAATGTTGTGTTTTATATGATATGATATGTAATGTGGAAAATAAAACCTAAACTAAACAACCCTTAGGTATAATATCGCTTAAGGTGCATGTTGTTCATAGGGTCAGAGATTGGATCTCCCTCCATGGTAGCCAAATTATAGGCTCCATTTCCTATGACCCTTGTTATAATGAAAGGACCTAGCTAGTTAGGTTCGAATTTCCCTGGCCTTTCTCATTTCGCTAGGTTCATTTGATTCTCTTTAAGTACTAGATCTCCCACTTCAAAATTTCATGGGCGGACCCATTTATTATAACTTCGTCTCAGTCTATTTTGATATCCTTGTAGATGGTTAAACGTTGTTTGTCTTTTTTCATCAAGGGTTTCAAGTTCTTGTAACCTTGCTACCCTGTAGTCTTCCTCTGATATGATGTTCTGTAAGGAGATTCTTAGAGATAGTATTTCTATTTCAATGGGGAGTATTGCTTTTGTCCCATAAACCAAGGAATATGGTGTTGCTCCTGTAGACCTGTGCGTACTCCTATTCTATAGGCCCAAAGAGCAGGATTTAATTGGAGATGCCCGTCTCGTCCTGTGTCAGTGACTACTTTCTTAAGAATTTTCAATATTGTTTTATTTGTAGCCTCTGCTTTCCCATTACTTTGTGGATAATATGGCATGGAAAATCTTTGTTGTATGTGGAATTTGTCACACAACTCTTTCACTTCTTATTTTTTAAATGGACGCCTGTTATCTGTAACAAAGCACATTGGAATTTTGTATCTACATATAATGTAGTTGAGCATGAATTTTGCTATCTGCTTTCCAGTGGTGTATGTTAAAGGAATCACCCCAACCCACTTAGTAAAGTATTCAATGGCTGTCATCAAGATAAACTTGTGCCCATTAGAAGAAGTAGGGTTAATTTTACCCACTAGATCTAATCCCCATTGTGAAAATGGCCACAGCGATGTGATGGGTTGAAGATCTTGTGTTGGTGCATGAATAAGGTCTCCATGCATTTGGCATGGTTTACACTTCTTTACATACTTGTAAGAATCTTTTTCCATTATTGGTCAGTAATACCCTGTTCTCAGTAATTTCTTTGACAATGGCGGACCACTTTGGTGAGCCCCACAGATTCCATCATGGGCTTGTTTTAAAGCAAGATGTGCTTCATTCTCATCCAGACATCGGAGAAGATTTCCATCAAAACCCTTTCTATACAAAGTATCAGCTATAATGGTGTATCTAGATGCCTGACGAATAAAGGTCTTCTTTTGATTTCTAGACAGATCCGGTGACATGTATTGGGTGTGTAAATATGTATATATTTCATTATACCAAGGTGATTCTGGACCCACAATTGCACATACATAGTCTGATAAGGGAGTCTCATATACAGGTAGCATTAACTATTCTATGATAAAGTCAAACTAAGTTTCGTTAGCAGACATATTCAGAAGAGATCCTATGGTTGCGATTGCATATGCTGCCTTGTTTTGTTGAACTGCTCCTTGTAATCTTCGACCAACTTCTTATAAGGCATGAGTTTGTCATCCTTCATGTTGTAATCATCATTGACCTGGTTTACAATCAACTGTGAATCACCATAGACGTGTAACTCTTGTATTTTCCATTATACAGTTGTGTGAAGCCCTATGAGGAGAGCTTCATATTCAGCCACATTGTTGGTGCATGGGAAATTGATCCTCAATGACTGTCCCCTTGAGGAGTAATGAAGATAATGCCTACTCCAGATCTGTGATATGTATATGACCCATCAAAATATAATTTCCACATTACTAAGGTAGTTAATGTAAACACAGATTCATCTAAAAAGTCTATCAGCAACAAATGACTGTCCTGTATGGGAGCCTCTGCTAATTGATCTGCTATGATTTGTCCTTTGATGGCTTTTCTATCTATGTATTTTATATCAAACTCACTCAATATGATAACCCACTTAGCCAATCGCCCGATCAATGTTGCTCTGCTCAATAAATACTTGAGTGGGTCAAAGCGTGCAATGAGTTGTACCTTATGACTCAACATGTAATGTCTGAGCATTTTTGATGCAAATATTACTACTAAGCATGCTCGCTCTATGGGGGTATAATTAAGATCATAGCCTATCGGAGTCCTAATTATATAGTAAATGGCTCTTTCTTTTCCATTTTTGTCATGTTGCGCCAATAGAGCTCCTAGAGCTGAGTTCATTTTTGATATGTATAACAATAGAGGTTGTCCTCGAGTAGGGGATATTAACACTGGTGTGTTCAAAAGATTATCTTTCAGAGCTTGGAAATCTTCCTGGCATTGTTTTGTCCATTTAAAAGTAACTCCTTTCCTAAGTAAATGCTGGAATGGGTGACACTTATCTGCCAACTGTGCTATGAATCTCCTTATAGATTGCAGTCTTCTTTGTAATCCTCTGAGTTGTTTAAGTGTTGATGGAGGTTGCATATCAATGATTGCCTTGACCTTAGCAGGGTCTATTTCAATTCCTCTGTTTGATACTATAAACCCTAATAGTTTACTTGTTGTTACGCCAAACACACATTTCTTCAGATTTAATCTGACATTATACTGTTCTAACCGATCAAATATCTGTGTAAGAATTGCAATGTGACTTTCTCTAGTTTGTTATTTAGCCAATATGTCATCCATGTAATCTTCCATTATGTTATGGATCATATCACGAAACAATGTTGTCATGGCTCTTTGGTATGTTGCTCCGGTGATTTTAAGACCAAATGGCATCACATTCCAGCAGTACGTTCCCCATGGGCATGTAAAGGCCATTTTATGTTGATCTTCTAGTGCAATTTTAATCTTGTTGTATCCTGAAAAACCATCCATTAAGGATAGCATCTCATTTCCAGCTGTTAGGTCAGCTATCATGTCGATATTGGGTAGCAAGAAGTCATCCTTAGGACAAACTTTATTTAGATCTCGAAAATCAGTACATATTCTTATGCCTCCCATGGGCTTAATCACAGGTACTAGGTTGGATATCCATTCCACATAGTCAATAGGTCTAATAAAACCTACATCCAAACACTTTTATAGTTCTATTTTAACCAGTAATGCGATACTTGGATGCATTTTTCTCAATTTTTGCTTGTAAGGTTTAACTCCTAGTATCAATGGTAAGTGATGCAACACAAATTCAGGGTCTAAGCCTGGCATGTTAGAATAGGACCAAGCAAAGTTGATAGGTCGTTGTTTGAAAAAATGAATGAATCTATCTTTTTCTTCTTTGCTCAGTGATTTTGCCAGATGGATGTTATGTACAACCTCCCCTTCTACTATGTTTACTTCTTCTATTTCCTCTATAAGTAATGTTGAACTTTCTCTTTCCACAGGAAGATTACCCAAGTCACTTTTGTCATTATGGGTAGTTTGATCCTTATCTTCTGTTGGAGAAGTACTTTCTTCTCCAAAGTATGTTGTTCTATTTAGGTCTATAGAAAACCCTACTTTATGATCACCTTGCGGAAATCCCTCTCTGACTCCTAGAAATTCTGAGATCGCTTCGTCATTTTCAAACCAATCCAGTGTTGGTTTTCCTTCTTACCCTCAATCAATCAAGTGTGAATGTACTAGGGGTAAATCATTACTCCCTTCTTTAGTAGACTTAGTTAACATGAAGACTTGATTGTTTGATTGTCTTTGTGTATCTTCATCTTGTATAAGCCTTATTTGATTCCTTAATATTACACTTTCTGGTGGGCTAGAATCATGGAGTGATAAGAATTCATAATCATGAGAGTCTGTCTCACTTTCAATATATGTTTCATCATATGAGTTATCATCACTTATTTCTTCTTGTTCTTGTCCCTGATTCTGTTGTAGTTTGACTGGTCTTCTTTGCACATTAGTGATCCTTCTTAAGCCTAGTATAAGCCTTTGTAATCTTCCTTCATCTGTTTCGTTAGGTTGAGCCTGAGTTTCTTCTCATGGTAGAAGTAGTGACAATAACCATGGGTGGGATTTAGGTGGTGGGGGTAATCCTGCATCTATTGCCACATTAGCCTATACTGTTGTGTCAATAACTGCATCATTTTGTAACTCAGTGGCAAGTTCTTGCAAGAGTTGTCTCATGTCTTCCCCATCTAATTCTGCACTTGGTGATGTAGGTACCTGATTACTCATTTGAGATGAAGATTGAAGCGCCTATGTGGACAAATTCCTGTGTGATATGTAATCTGTTTTTCTTCTTGGTCGATTTAGTATATCAAGAGTATGTTGTCTCACTTCGATAATATGTTGTACATGCTTGTATCTCAATCCTTGATTCCTTGGATTATCATTAGGAACAATAGGTTCTAGTCTTCCTTGTTTCTATAACCCAAGGCATGTGGTACCATCATATCCATGTCTTTGGAGTATTTTGAATCCATTGCCATACTAATCTGTGTGTATTCTAGGTATTGTCATATGATCTTCTTCTCTATATATCCAATGGTTAACATCTTCATTTAGGGATTCTTCTTGTAAGTCACCCCATCTAATGAAAGAGCATGAATCTGTGTATCTGACAATTTCTTTTCCTTTGTCTCACTTTTGCACTGTAGTGTGAGGTTTCCCAAAGGACTTAGGAGAAAGAGACAATTGTTTCCCACTTAAATTATTTGCGATAGAGTATTCTCCACAACCCATATCCATTATTTGTAAGGAGGATGTTCTAGACATATCTTTTTTTGTTTCTGTGATCTTTAGTGCTTCCAACTATGTAGTGAGAGGTGTGGCCTGATTGATAGGTATCTGATTGTCCATACTATCTTTCAGATAATTGCAATGTTGGAACGGATTTGGATCACCCTTTATGGTGATTTCAATACCATTGTATGGGAATTTGACACATTGATTAAATGTGGATGGTACTGCTTGCATGGTGTGGATCCATGGGCGGCCCAATAACATGTTATATCCCAGTTCTCTGTCCAAGACATGAAAAGCGACCTCTATTGTTATTGGTCCTACTTGTATAGGTAATGTTACAATGCCTTTAGATGGACGTTCTTCGTCATCATAAGCCTTGATATTTATCCTTTTGAAAGAATCAATGTGAAGTTTAGAATATCCTAGTGCTTTGACCAGCTTTAAAATACAAATGTTGAGACTAGCTCCCCCATCTATGAGTACTCCTCTAATTCTTTTCTTATGAATGTAAGCTTCTAGATGTAGTGGGTCATTATGAAGCAATTTATCACTAGGAATATCTTGTTCTGTGAATGCAATGCGTGTGCCTTGTGTCAGACTTCCTACCATAGACTGGAAGGCATTTTCATCTATATCTTTGTCCACTACTGAATCTTGAAGTGCTTTATTCAATATAGATTATGATTAGGTGAAATATGCAATAGTTCGAAACAATAATAACTATGCCGGAGTTTTCTTAAGTTGCTCAACTACATTGTAAGTCCCTACTGCTGGTGGTTGAATTTGTGGTATCCCTTGTAAAGTTACCTTTGACCTATGAGTAACCACTGCATAGTCTCTGTCTCTAGGAGTAATTGTGATTGTAGCAATTGTATCATTTGTATCATAGGCTATTTTATCAAGATTTATTTTAAATCCCTCTTCATAGTCTTGATGTGTATGTTTGACATCCATAATATGTCCAATGAGTTCATCTTCAAACCAACCTAAGTGAGATGGTAGATCATGTCCCTAGTCTCTAAGACAAAGATTTGTATCCTCATCATACTTTGGTGCTTCAGATATCATGCAAATTTGGTGATCATCTCTATGAGTATCTTGATATTGGTCCTCTTGAATAGGTGTTTCTTGTGAATCATTGTTTGTTGTATCTCCTGAACTAATGGCATGAACAGTATAGTCGTATGAGACCTTTGTGTAGTTAGTTGTATTGTCTTGGGTACCTGATGTGGTATCTTTTCCCTTGTCATGCTTAACAAAAGGATCCTTAAAAATCATATGATTTGTGTTTGCTAAGGTTTTATCGGTATCAGTTGTGATGTCCCCTTGGTCTATCATATCTTGGACCAAGTTTTTCAATTTGTAGCAACTTGTCATTTTGTGACCTTAAGTCCTATGATAATCATAAAAATCATTATCATTCCACTATGTGGGTTTGAAAGGACCTAGTTCATACACTCTTACTTCAAGTAAAGTGATCATGTTTGTCTGTATTAACTTTTTGAGTGTTGACTCAATTGGTTCTCCTAAAGGTGTGTAATTTCTTCTTGGAGTGTTTACCCTGAGGTATCTTGTGTTCGTGTTTTGCGTAACATTTACATTTGTTGATGTTGTGTTATTCCCTGTATGTGGATTTGTTGACTGACTCATTCCCAAAGATAAAACGGGTTGAGTTCTGTTTATCGTTCTGGCGTCTACAATACCATCATTGGTCACATTTTTGTTTTTTGACCAAAACTTAGATTTGTCATTGTTTTTGGTGTTGCCATACCTAATAAGACCTTGTTCTCCTAATCCCTTCTCACATTTGAGAGCCTTTTCTATGATTTGTTTGAATGTGGTTAGACATTGCATTTGTATTGGATATTTAATCTTAGGAATCAAATTTGCTATAAACAAATCCACTTGCTCTATTTTTGGGATAATTGTCTTGCACCTCCTATAGAGAGCCCTCCATCGTTGTATGAAGGATGCAAATGTTTCATTTTTATATTTTTAGCGGCACATAAGTCCATCAAAGTAACCAAGGTGTCAATGTTGTGCGAGAAGTTTTCTATAAATTGTTCAGCTAATTCTCCCCATGATGTGATGGTTGGTGGTAAATGTGAAAACCACTCTAAAGTTGGACCTCCCAGACTTTTAGGAAATAGTCTCATTAGATAAGTATCTTTTGAGGCAACTTCTATACATGCCATAAAAAATTCTTTGATATGATCTCTAGGATCACCCTTCCCTCGATATCTATCAAATTTGGGTGTTTCAAAATGTTGTGGGAAAGGTGGCATGTATAATGTGTGATCAAATGGATAAGGACGTAGGTCCTGCATTGTGTAGCTCTTTTTATTGTTACTAGTTTGCATTATCATCATTTATTGTTGAAAATTATGTATTTGTTGTGTTAGAATATCTATTTGTGTCAAACGTATACCTTGTGTTTGTGTATGTCCCACAAAAGGATTCATGGTTGCATAACTAGGAGGTTGTTGGAAGGTACCAAGATTATAACCTTGTGTGTTGTGAGTTCCACTAGGTACTGTGAAATAGCTGATATGCAAACTCATGCTTGGTTGAGTTGTACTTGTTGTATTGGCAATACCTAGATTTGCATTTTGTTGACTATATGTGGATCCCATAGAATAGGAAACTGGAGGTTGGGTTGCACTAGGTGTTGAGACAGTTGATATTATTGGTATGCTCTGTGATGGTATACTAGCATTGATCACTGAGGATGACACACTTGTTTGAAAGTTTGCATTTGTGTTGACATTTGTTTGGATAGGTACGTTTTGAGGGAAACTAGAGGTCATTCCTTGTATTTGTGTCAAGGTTGGTGTTTGACTGTTATCTTGACCTAAAGTTTTTCCTAGTGGTAAAATCTTTTTGACATCAAAATCCTCAGGTAGTTTTGCCCCATTTTGTATTAAGAGGAAAAGATACTTGTCCCTATCGCTATGTATAAGTGCATCTAAGATCATGAGGACATGTGGGTCTTGCTGTGTAGACTCAATTTCTTATTTTGTCAAATGCTATTGTAATTCATTTATGGTGGACATTGTCTATGTACCTGAGTGTTGACCTGTTGACATGTCCATGTTCCAAGTAGGGTTTATAGACTGTGTGTTGTTTGGGTCCATTATTCCTTTCGCTTTCTAGGACCTTGTGACGGGCATCTAAAATTGCCTATATGAAGTTGGTTCTATGCAAGACGATGGACTAACACTAGACAGTAGATGTAAATATGAGGTATGCAAGACTATACTAGACTCTATTGAGGATTTTGATGTGAGACCTTTTTAGCATTTCTAGATTTCTCTAATGCAAGTCTTTCCATTTGTTGACGAAGTTGTTCAACCTCAATCTCTCTATCAATTATATGGGAAATCCTAGACTCAATGTTTATCTCGTGTATGACTCCTATATATTGAGGTGTGCTTCTTCTTAAATCCCAAGCTAAGTTAGCTAGACCATCAATCATTTCTCGTTGACCGCCATTTGGAATTAGATTAGTTTGCTCGAAGGGGAGCAAACCATCACCTGGGAGACCCATGAATGCACATGCTATGAACCTATAACTGACAATAGACTTAGACGTATATGAGGTCTAGATAAAGATGTATGTGATAATGTAACTAATATGGATGATAATGCAAAAAAGACTTAGGACGATAATGAGGACGTAAGTGGGACTATGAAAAATATGTAGGATGATAATGAGGACGTAAGTGGGACTATGCAAAAGACGTATGACAATAATGAGGATGTAAGTGGGACTATGGAAAAGACTATGTAAAAGACTGCCTAGGGTCACAAGTATGTAAGGACTTTTGAATTTTGGTTTCAAAATGGACTTTGTTTTCTGTAACTTCATGTGTAGGACAAAGTTTTCTAGTTTTCCAAATCTGAGAACAATTGCTGGTAGGTATGTATAGCTGATTGACTCAATTTTCATACAATCTCAGAAAATTCAGAGATACGTGGGATAGGGCCTGAAATAGTGCAAGGGACTAACTCAATGTTGGTCTAGCACAACGATACATAAAAAAGCATGGAATACAATCTTAGGCTGGATAGTGGACACCATTCAGTGAGGTCCCCGTAGCAAAATACTGAAACAAGATGGACATATAGAGAGTCTGGCAACACTGGCTCCACTCCATGACACACATTTCTCTGGCATGCTAGTCTCTCTTACCTCAAAGATCCAAAGATCTTATCAGCGAGGGATTTCTATCTCATAATTTAAGGTACATGAGAGGTCTCTATGGGGTACGATCCATACTCTCGGAACCACTGAATGTAGGATTTTTGGTAACTAAATTGGTTCTTAGTATTAGGTTTTGAGGGGTCCCGATCCAATGAAGGATTCTCAAAGCAAGCCACCTAAGGCTTTAGTTGAGCTTATCGATGCAGGGAAGGCCCCCACATATGTTGAATTCACTCAACACTCTAGCCGCCTGACTAGTATATTAATATAACGGCTCGAAAAACCCGCTCGAGAGTACGCTGGGAGAGATGATATCCCCAACGCATCCCAATTCGAAGTACCTCTGTGGGGTGATGAAATCCCCAGTCAAAGATACCCCTCACTACCTAGAACAAAAGAAAATTTGGATGTCATTGTCACCTTCCTTCTTTCTCCCAATAGCCCAATGGTGGGTAGAAAGTCAGTTAGTGCAACAGTAGGTCCACCCCAGAAACAATAAAAAGTTCTTTTCCCTTAAAAAAATTAAAAAAATGATTTAATCTAATGCATCTTGATTCATGTTCAATTTATAGCCCAAATTTAGGTGTTAGATACGCATGTGCATGTCAATTTTAAACACCAAATCCAAGTATGAAGGCATACATGTCCATTTTAACCATTTGTTGATTTTTTAGCACCAAAAACCAAGTGTAAGATGCATGCATGTCAATTTTAGCCCATGTTCATTTTAAGCACCAACAACGAAGTGTGAGATTATCCATGCATGTCCTATTTAACTGTTGTTGATTTTAAGCACTAAAAAATTGAAGTGTGAGATTATCCATGCATGTCCTTTTTAACTGTTGTTGATTTTAAGCACTAAAAAATTAAAGCGTGAGATTATCCATGCATGTCATTTTTAACTATTGTTGATTTTAAGCACTAAAAAATCAAAGTGTGAGATTATCCATGCATGTCCTTTTTAACTGTTGTTGATTTTAAGTACTAAAAAATTGAAGTGTGAAGTGTGCATGCAAAATTACTAATCTAATCCTCTCTGTGAATCTGCTACAAGCTACAAACAGAAGATTAGTAGTAAAATTAAACCAACAAAAAACATAACTTGACAGAGGCGATTGTGTGATACTACCTGAGCGATTGCATGATACTTATAGACCAAATGCATAAATCTGACAGACTGAATGCATAAATCTGACAGACCGAATGCATGACAGTATCTGGTCGATTGCATAGCACTAACAGCTCGATTGCGTGACAGAATGTAGACAACAAAAAAAGTTAGAAAAATACAAGAAAACTAAACCCGATTAGGAACCTGCGAAACCAATCGTGAAGCCCTAGCCAAATCCCTCATTTTCCATTCAATATTGATTAGATCATATTTAATAGTATAAGAAAGAACTAGGCTATTATATCTATCTAAGGCCAGTTGTTCCTCTAAATCTTGCATCAATTTTTTTGCCTGGAGAACTTTTTGATATCGTTTGGCTTCTCTCCTTTGTTGTTTCATCCTTCTTGCACCTGAAATCTTGAACTGAACTTTTCTTGCCATAAACAGTGTTAATCAAATTATGAAATAAAAAGGAATTTGATCCCGAATTAACCAATTTTAAGACAAAATTAAACAGAACAGATAACAAATGGAAGAAAAAATTAAACAACAAAGCTTCCTGCAAATGCATGATCCCAAAAGGGCGATTGCGTGATTTGGACAGGGCGATTACGTGACCCTGCCTGAATGAATATGTGACCTCGAAGGGTCGAATGCGTGATCCTGTCTATGGGATTGCATGACGATGTAAGCTCGAATGTGTGACGGAAAATCTTTTCTTGAAATTCCTCCAACCTACAAAAAAAATGAATAATCCGCACAATCTGCAAAAATCACACAGAACGCAGAAAAGGTTAAATTGTTGTTAGTTCACGTCGGGTTCACCAAAATGTGGGATGCAAAATTCATCTTCTATTAACAAAGTAATCAATTAGAAACAAGAGAAATCACGAATCCCTATCCTAATCAGAATTTAACAAACAATACAATGGAATAACGCAATTAAGAAATAGGAATTATAAATCATCAAATCAAATCAAAAACTCCCTATTACATGACTGCATAGAACTTCCATTTCTCTTCTCCTCTTTTTGGTATGAGGGCTCTCAGATATTGCGCTGGTAACTTGCAAGTGACACAAAGATTCAAAGTTCGTGATTGCTGAAAATGGAGATTGGATGCTCAAATTATAAAAAATTGGAGAAGATTGATTGAAAGGTGGAACAGATTGATCAAGACGTGTGAACTCAGGTGAGCTCAAAAGAAAATTGATAGTTGAACTGCTGATTGTAGGAGTGAAACTCAATAGATTGAATAGATTAATTGAGTCAAATGATTGAGAAAAAACTGACTGGAGGAAGAAAAAGAATGATTGGAGGAAATAAAGAGGATGACATAGAGAGCTTAATTTAGAAAAAGCTAACTAAAAGATGGAAATAGAAGTTGAAGAGATAAATGATTTAATTAATTAATTTAGCATGTTCTTGCATTTAGATTATTAATTTAATCTGTGCATGAGATATTATTCAAATAATTGAATTTATTAATTCAATTTAGCATTTGAATATATTTAGAACTTGACTTTGATTTTCAATTTGGTTTTTGAAATCATGCACATGTATTTGAATTTGGAAGAAATTAGAAGAATATGAAATTAAATGAAATTAGAATTTGGGGATTTGGAAATTGAAGAACTAATTAGCTAATTAAATAATTTAAAGAAACTATTTAATTATTTAGAAATTGAATTTAATTAAATAATAAAGATTATTTAATTTAAAGGATTAAATCATAATTAATTAAATAACAAATATTCAATTAATATTTAGAAGAGGGTTGAATGATTAGATGATTAGAGATAGAAATTGAGAATTAATTTATTTAAATAATAAAGATTATTTAAATTCAAGAATTAATCATAATTAATTAAATAATAATTATTCAATTAATATTAGAAAATTATTAAAATGATTAAAGAATAGGAAAATAGAATAATTAGTAAGATGATGAGGAAATATGAAATTAGAAGAAATAGATTAATTAAATTAATTAAATAATAAAGATTATTTAATCAATTAAAGGAATAATTAGTACATGATCAATGAGACATTTTTAGGTGTCTACACATAGAATTTAGACTTAGACAAAGAAGGTACATCCACTGGACCAAACACATCAGAGTGAATATAATCTAGGATATTAGAAGACTTATGAGAACTAGAATAAAAATGAACACAGTTATGTTTTCCATATATGCAGTGTTCGCAGAAATCGAACTCAAAACTACAATCATCCAGACCTTCAACCAGATTCTTATTTTTCAAGGCTTTTAATCCTTTTTCACCTATGTGGCCTAACCTATTATGCCAGAGCATTTTTTTCTCAGTAGGAAGTTTAGCTTTCAATGAATTAGCATTATGCATCATTATAGTTGTCTTAACAGACTTTTCAGAGGCCAGATTACAACATATAGGTTCAGCATTTACCTTATATAAAGTACCAAAATGATCACCCTTTGCCAATACAATGGAACCCCTAGTCATCTTGCAACCACCAGAAACAAATGTAACTTGTACTCCAACATCATTAAGTTTACTTACAGAAAGAAGATTTCTTGCCAGACCTGGTATATGAAGAACTCCATTGATCCCCTTCACTCTACTGTTTGGGAATTGAATTTTAATTCTACCTCTCCCTACAATCTCCAATGTAGATTCACTAGCCAAATATGCCTTTCCACCAGCATACGGTTCATATTTCGAGAACCACTCCTTGTGGGAGGTCATGTGAAAAGATGAGCCAAAATCTACTAACTAGGTGTCATCTAAGGTAGGTACCGCTAGGGCTGCTACAAATACATCTGCATCACTTTGAGAAGATTCAGGGTCAGAATACTTCCTTTTCTTCTTCTCCTCCTTGCAATCCTTTCGAATATGCCCTTTCTGCCCATATTTTTAGCACTTCACCTTTGACTTCTTGCCTGGAGATTTAAATCTCTCTTGAGACTTGGACTTGTTGCCTTTCTTCTTGTCTTTGTCCTTTGGTCTGCCTCGAATAGAGAGTTCATCTTTTGTCATCTAAAAATACTTCTTTCTCATTTCTTTTGGCAAAAGAGTATTTACCACAGTATCCATCTTGAACTGGGTCATAGTACTACCAATAGCCATCACTAAGTGTCCCCAAGAGTCAAGCAATCAACACAACAATAGCATGCAACATTCTTCTTCCTGGATTAACACACCAACAGAAGTTAACTATGCAAGAACCATGTTGAATGCATTTCAGTGGTCTGCCAATGGTGTCCCTGCATACATCTTCAGAGAGTACAACTTCTTACTCAAGAAAAGTTTATTCACCAAGGATTTGCCTTGATAAATATCTCCCAACTTATTCTAGAGAAGATGTGCAGTCTTCTCCTCATGTACGTTTAACAAAACAGAATCAGCAAGACATAGCCTGATTAGACCCCTTGCCTTTCGGTCGGCTAAATCCCAATCTTCTTGCTTCATGCTTGAAGGCTTAGAAGTTGCAGTCACAGGACCCAAGAGATCTCTATCGACCAGCAAGTCTTCCATCTTGAGTTTCCATAGTTCAATACTGGAACCATTAAACTTCTCCATGTCTATGTGCTCTGAGGTGCTCACCATCCCAAATTGTAAAACAAGTACACACTCTGCAAGACTCCCACTGAAATAGAACTGACACAAAAAAACCAACCCTACCTAGCAAGGATAACAAAACAAGCCAGGCTCTGATACCACTTGTAAGGAAAGCAAGTGCGGAAATTCGCTCCTAATGTCAGTTTGCAGGGGAGAATAGACTACTGTATACAAAATTTCAACATTTATAGAATATGGCACAAGCATGAGCATACACAAATAAATAACATAGAGAGAGAACACATAGAGTTAATGTGGGAAAACCCTTTTGGGAGAAAAACCCACCATCAATAAATAGTCAACTTTATTAACAGTATGTCAAAAACAATACAATAAAGTCCAGTCTGCAGACTTCCTTCACTCTATCATGCAATCGTTCTAGATGAGCATACAACACTTGGATCACACAACAGTTACAGAACGCTCAATAGTTATCGTAACTCGTAACCTAACATTCAGTTCACATTTGGCTTCAAATACCAAACTAGTCGATGGTTCATCTGAGCAACTGCACCAATGGCTTGAAGTCTAACCATCTTCCTGCGTTGGTCTACATTCATAAAAACTCAATTATCCCATATACAGCAAGGAGTTGGGTTAGTTCATATTCAAATACATCGACAATCGCATTCTTAGTGTCTAAAAGTTAACCTTTTTGGATCTCAGTTCGATCTCACTCCCGCAGTCGGTCTCTCCTCCATCGGCCATCGGTATAGCTTTCAAACAGTAAAGTCATTCGCTCGATAATATCCGATTGTCGAAGGCGACTCCATCGAGTCATCGATAAAGCATGTAAAATGTTACTCCGATCTCCAATAACGAAGAGCAGACTTCATTGGGACATCGGCACCAACCTTGAGATGTTATCCCGATCTTCGATATACAAGAGCAGACCTCATCGGCACATCGACACATGACCAAAACTGCTATCCCGATAAGTGAAGCACTCCAAGACAAAATAGAGCGAACTCATCGAGACTTCGGCGTATTCTTCATCACGTCAACCCCATACCCCATCATCGAAGGTGACTTCATTGGGTATTGGCCTAACTCCAGACCAGTACCTCTGATAGCCAATGATAGACCGGACCGCTTAAGATAGCTCCATCGAGTCATCGGTACACTGCTGATGCAGTCTTTATGAAAGCCTAAAGTTTTCCTAATGACCGAAGTCAACTTCGTCAGGTCATCAGGATAACATCATACCCGCTACTCTGAGCTCTGATGGAAAAGAATACATCGGCAAGAGTCATGCCGATAGAGCTCACAGATTTCCTTCATATTGTTTCATCGGCAAGAGTTAACTCGATAAGTATGGACAATGGTCAAGTGAATTAGAGGCACATTTCTAACATTTGGGAGCCATTGTAAAACCCAATGCGAAGGTTAGGGGAGCCTTTCAAAACCCTCTTTCTTATCTCTAGCTGAATGCTGACAGTTTTGAAGGGCCCATCTTAGTTTGTATTTGTTTTTGGTTAAGGGACAAGATAGCTTTTCACTACCTAATTTTTTGTACATGGTTAGGGGATCCTGGAAAATCCCTGATGCTTGGACAGGTTGTGGGATCCTGGTTAAAACCCTCTTGTAAGGTTGTGGGTGCCAGTCAAAACCCTCAGAGTCTTGTTTTGGACCAGCCTGATTTGTAATGTTCTTTATTGTTTGGTGGCTGGTGTTTCACTGGTGGTTGGCTGTATGGATTCATTGTATATCTTTTAATTAGTTGTCTTTGCTATAAGCTGGATGATGGTTTATCTAGGGGGCTTCTGGTCCCCTTAAAACCTATTGTGTGGGGTTTCGGGTCCCCTCAAAACCTGCTTTTCCCTTAATCAAAAACAAAAGTTGGCGTGGCATATCCAATCTCATTTCTCAAAGTTGCATGTATAGGAGAGGAAATTTGAGCATTGAACCTAGCACATTTGATGATCAATCTCAGGAATAAAGTTTGAAGGTTGAATGGCCCAACTTGAGATTTCAAATCAAGGGAAACATAAGGAGTGAGAGATGTTGCCAGAGTTCTTATTGGATTACCTAGTTTGAATCAACACTTAGGACTGACTCCTTTAAGACATATGGAAGATCAGGAATTCCTACTTTTGAAGCTCATTAGGTTATGTTTTTAATCCAGACACTAATTAAACATTAGGAATATGTTTATTTACTCTTTTTTTATTCAAAACCTTTATAATACCATTCCCCATTACAGATACTACACTATCATTACCAAATTTTACTTCAAATTTTATAGAATCATTCAAATTAGCAAATAAATTTCTATTTCTTGTCATGTGGTTGCTACATCCATGGTCTAAAAACCATAGATCGTTTGAGCTCTCTTGTTCAACATTACAAGATGGATCTGAGTAATTTACACTATGTGTATCCATCTCTTCTTCTTTCTTCCTACATCATTTGCAAAATGACTATATTTCTTACAAGAGTAGCATTGAATAAGAGAATTATTAGACCTTGGAAGTTGTTCTTGAGATTGGACCTTTCTACCTTGTCCTCTATAATTGAGACTGTGATTGGGTTGATTGGTTCTTTCCCCTTGATTTGTACTTATGTGTTTGCCTTTTCCTCTTCCTCTTCCTCTTCCTCTACTTGATGAAACTTGAGATCTAAAAGCATTCTTTAAAGAATTGTTATTTCTATTTGTTCTAGACTCATGAGATAACAATGAGCCCAATAGTTCATCTACAGACAATTGATTAAAATCCTTTGGTTCTTCAATGACAACTACAATTGCATCAAATCTATTAGGAAAACTTCTAAAAACCTTTTCAACCACAAATTCATTAGTTATGGTTTTCCCATGTGTTCTCAATTGATTAACTATATTCATTACCTTAGTAAAGAAATGCTCTATAGAATTAGATCCATTCATGTGAATATTCTCAAAAATTATCCTTAATGTTTGTAGCTTAGCTACCTTTACATTGGTTGTACCTTGGTAAGCAGTTTGTAATGCCTCCCAAGCTTGTTTGGACCTAGTTGTTGTAGTAACTCTTGGAAACATTGAATCCTTGATTGCTTGTTGAATGAACAAAGCCTTAGCATCCTTTTCCTATTATCCTTAATCTAATATTTTTTAGGTTGTGTTAATTCTAGATAGGCTACCTCATCCCGTGGTTCTACAAACCATTCTCTAGCAAATCCAATATATCTTGAGAAAAAAAAAATATTTATTGACCAAAAACCATAGGTCTTACCATTAAAAATAGGAATTTGAGGCTGAGAAATACTGTTGTTTTTTGTCATGTCTACAAATTGATTTTATCAAGTACTTCAATCACAAAATATTTAGCCCTATAGTCTTTGACTATTGCAACAATCATCTACACCAGAAATTATTATTGATTGTGGCAATCAACAACAACTCCTTTCCTCAAGTAGAGAGAACAAAAAATTCTCTTTTTCTTCTCATAATTTGCCTCACACTACTTGACACCTAGCTTTGATACTAAATCTAAAAGCATTGGAGAAATAAACAAGGGATAGACAAACATATGCTAAAACACACTAACACATTATTTGTTGATAAATTAAAACTCATTACAATACCCCTCCATTTATAGATGACTTCACGCCAACTAAGAGTAGGGGATAGAAACTAAAAGAAGTTTACAATCTACCTAATTTTGCATACGTGGACAACAAATGAGAATATTGTAACAATAATCCTCCATACAAAGTGCAAAAGAAACTTAACAATGTGAAATTTTTACTCGTTATAATTTATTTATGAACAAGAGGACAATAATAACTTGAAAACATGGAGAATGAACTTGGAGACATCAATAAATAATCTTCCTTGTTTCTAGTGGTAGTTTTAACAACCATTGTATTTTTGGAGTTCAGTTGCATACATGAAAGAGAAGAAATTATTATCTTCTAATAAAAGTATAAAATAATCATATGAATCTTTCTATTGGACAATTTTTTCTTCAAACTTGATAAAAGTCAAAAAATTAAGTAATTTATCAACATATTAATTTATCTTCAATCATAAAGGATATGACTATGAAATACTTTTCACACTTTGTAAACTACCCAACCTTCACCAATTTTAAATAATGAATTGTCTCAAGAGATCAAAATTACTCAAGTGCAAAAATTTCAAATTTGCATATTTGATCAACAACATGGATCCCTACTATAGGGAGATGTCTAAAACCAAAAACAAACCAAAAATCACACTAAAATTGAAAATTAAACTGAAAATATTTTTGTAGTGTAGGATCACCTATAAATTGGATGCTTGCGCACCATTATTATTTTAGCTTTCTAATTTATGTACGAATAAATCAAAATGGGCATCTTGATTTAGTGTAACATGTTGCTATAAGAGTTCTTTCCAAAAGTATCTAGTGGAAAACGGATCATTATCACTAACAATAGTAGTCGTTGAGATGAAAGTTCTAGTCTTTGGACAATGATGGACGTACTGTAGCGATTGGCTTAGGTACCACCACCGTGATTACTAAACTCTCTATAGACTTTGGTAGTTATTTAATGAAGATTATTGAAATGCCAATACACATATGGATAAGAAGAGGCAATATTCAAAGTTATCTTAGGGTGGAAACTACTTCACCAAAAGCTAGAGTGTTTTGAATTCAATAAAGCGGAGGGAAGAACAAACAAATCAAAGACAAATGAAAGCACACCTTAGAATTCTCCCAACCTATTGAGGAAAGGTACAGCATACTTGAGGATGAGAACAATACAGATCATCAATGGTGGATGACCGTTAGCCTTCCACCAGAGTGGGAGCTCTCCCTCGGTCTGTTTTTTAATCAATCTTATTATTTTCTTAATTCATGTCTTTACTAGGCTTTTAATTTTCATTGATTCTCGTAGAAAAAATGGATAAGTGTAGACAACATAACCATCTTGATACATGGGCACTTATTGAATCCTCTTCCCTGAAACAAAGAAATTACACAACGCAGGTGACAGCACAGAAGCAGACATGCTTAGACAACAAACTTGCTGACGAGCCAACTTTCGAACTGCCCTTGATGAGCACGGTCATAAACTTTACCATTTTTATTACATTTCGTTTTATTTGTCATATCCTATCCTTTTCAAAAGTACTATTCCACCTAATTTAGGTGGCGTAACGAAATTCTCGCTAAGAACAATAATTGTCGTCAAAAGCTTAAGCACAATAGATTGCGATGTAATGAGAAGACTCACAACGGCTCATACTATTCGAACTCCCTGAATAGACAGAACTCAAATGCGTCTCTCTTGCTTCCAGAGAAACGTGGAAATGATAGGAACTGTAATATTCCACATTAGTTCTGTACTTCGATAACGAAAACGAAATTTTCAACAAATTTGAAATTGCCTTCAAATCCACAAGCCAAGAAAGTCGGATTTATTTATTGTATTTCTACTCCACGCCAGAAACTTAAGCGTGTTCGGCGGAGAACCAGAGATAAATAGAGCGGGCGAGAAATGGTTGGTTTAAGGCGTACACAAATTCAACTCTTTGAAAAGACAGCTATCTAATCCTCTCATTTCCAGAGAAACGTTGAAATGGTGGGCACCTTCAATTCCTTGTTGTTGCTCTCTACTTTAATAACGAAAATGCGCCTACAATGAATAGATAAAATGTTTTCTGCCTTTTGGTACTAAGAGCTTGATTTAAAACCTGGATTATAAAAAGCTTACACATAATAATTAATTGAGATAAAACAATTAAATGTTTGGAAAAAAATAAAATAAAATAAATTCCAGATTGTTCGCTATAAAGCCAGCTCTTCGAAAGCTATTATTCAAGGGTATTTTGTAGCTCTAGAACATGTCTACGAAAGAGGTTGCAGCTGCTCTATGTAAAAGGTTTTCTTTTCTCTTAAACATTCTTCACTCTTGTAAAATATCTGAAATGAAATTGATCTTTTCTGAAAGCTTCATATGTTATAAAGCAACCAATATGCTGATTTTACATTCATTAACAGCTCTCTCTTTCAATGAATGCTGAGTTTTCTTTACATACGCACATTAAAACAGAGACTGGGAATTCTCATGATTTAATTTTTTTCAAAGTATAGTCTGAACAAAAATATATTTGTTGAATGCAGACTGTTAGGCAAGGTTGCAATAATCACAGGCGGATCGGGGGGCATTGGAGAGGCCACTGTTCGGTTATTCGCAAATCATGGAGCCAAAGTCATTATTGCAGACATTGCAGACGAAGCTGGTATCAAATTGGCGGAATTCCTTTCGCCCTGGGCGACATATATTCACTGTGACGTGAGTAAGGAGCAAGATGTAAGCTCAACCGTGGATTTGGCCATGGAAATGCATGGGAAATTGGACATTATGTATAATAACGCAGGAAATATCGACAGCCCAAAAACGAGCGTGGGAGAGTATGATATGCAGGATTTCGAGCGAGTGATGAATATCAATGCAAAAGGTGTGATGCACGGCATTAAGCATGCAGCCCGCGTTATGATCCCCAATAGAAAGGGCTGCATTATCTCAACGGCTAGTGTTGCAGGAATAGTAGGAGGAATAGGTACTTATTCCTACACTGCCTCCAAACATGCCGTCGTTGGGCTGACAAAGAACGGTGCAGCAGAGCTGGGCAAAAGTGGTATACGAGTGAATTGTATTTCTCCAGCTGCAATTGCTACAGATCTGGCACTGAATTATATGGCAATGACCCCTTCACCAGAGGCAAAGGCCAAGGTAGAGGCCGTGTTGCAGGGCGCAGGCCCCTTAAGGGAAGCCACACTTAAAGTAGAGGATATTGCACAGGCTGCTCTGTATCTGGCCAGTGAGGATTCCAAATATGTAAGCGGTCACAATCTAGCTGTGGATGGGGGATTAACGGTCGTAATAGATGAAACTGCTGTGTTTGGAAAATATTCATATGGATTCTCACAGTAGAAATCCATAAATCACTTTGACATAATATCTGAGGGGAGCGATAGGCTATAATATAAGTTTCTATTGTTAATATCATTAAATTAGGAAACTACAAATTATATGAAGTTCTATATCTATTTAGTTTTAAATGCGTGAACGAGTTTCATGTTCTGATTGATTAAAGCGTCATTACATAAAATTGATGATGGAGTTTCATGTTATGATGATGTAAATAAATTTTTTAATTTAAAATTGATAGTCATTTATGTTGGTGTTTCCAACTGATGTATCTAAATAACGTCTATGAGTAGCCAATATCAATTTTCAAGCGGTTGGATCAGAGGTCAATTAATAGGATATTAACTAGCTCTACACTAGGCTCTATTAAACACAGGTGGGTAAACCTTTTAGCAATACTTTGTGATCTTAATTTTTTTCCTTAAGTACTACAACAGATATGTTCTCAATATTTGTGATAACTAGAGAAGTAATAGACTCAAATAGATATGGCTTTTATCCTTGATTAGTACACTCTAAAGCACCTTGAGAATAGGAAATTATAGTACTAAAACTTAAAATTTCAAAAGTAAAAACTAAGATAAAGGATATTTTCTTTTGTTTTCAAACATGCCAAGGTTAACAATAGAGAAGACTCAACCAGTGCTTGTCCATTGGGCTAGATGAACCATTATTGCAATATAAAATATGGAAACACTGCAATATCCATCATTAGAAACATCCTCGTCTATATGACTAATACTTGATATTAATCATAGTATGAAAATGAATTAACAAGTCATGCCATAACCCAATATGATCTCTACAAAACCTGTATGAATGATTTAAGCATTTTAATCCTCTACATTAGAAGAAGCCCAAAACCATAAACACATCAGCAACATAGTGCAGAGGTAAAATAAAGAAAGATCCTCGATCATTGATTTAACAAGATTTTGGAGCATACATAATGGAGAAAACTTGAGAATCATCGAAATTGATTTCAAGATGCTTCAAAAAGTGCATAGTATCTCATATATCAATATACAAAAACTGAAATAGGATATAAAAATTAAACTAATACTATATTATTAACCTATGGACTTGATATGCAAGGTCACCTTGGTGAAAATGCCTTTCTAAATTTACAAGAATTGAATAACTCTAAGAATATCAACCTAGAAGACTAAAAATAAGACCTTGATTATCCTTTCATAGAATCAGAATGCAACAACCTTCGGGTCTTTTACAATTTTTTAAAAGGCAGTAAGTGACTGCTTGACAGGAAAAAGACAAATAACTTTTTAGATATCTTGACAAGGAAAATCATTCTCCTTCTTCTCTCTGTAGGTGGTAGCTATTGCAAATGATCTAAAATCCGCCTTTTCCCACAAAAGTTCTCTTATCAAGCTGGAAGATCAGATAACCTTAAAGACCTATTAAATTCACCATGACAGAGAGGTGCTTACTGTATCTTCCAAAAGATTTACAGTAAATAAAGAAATATTTAACCAAAGTTCTCTCTAAAAGGTCATAAATTAACCAACTAACTAAAAAAAAGGTCCCTTTACATCCAAACATACATAGGAAACAAGGAAAGGTAAGAATTCAAAAAAGGTGGGAAACCACAGTCGGTTTCTGTTTCAAAAATTCAAAAAAGAGAAGGAGAACTAAGAAACTCCCAATCCATTTTATTTGAGTTGTTGAATCCTCTTGATGTACTTTTGATATTCTTCATCATCAATTGTTGTCATTTCTGCCTTGATTCTTGTAATTCCATTGTCAAACTTTGACAATGCATCAAAGTATGCTCCCAACTTCCTCATTGTTTGTGTCTCACCAGCAAAGGTGTCAACCAACATTGGATACAGAATTCTTTTGATTTCTAATTTCCATTATGACTTTGGTCTCAAGACCTTCCTACCTTCTGGATCTCTTCTTTCCCTATCAAATAGAATAGGCACGTGGCAAGTCACTAAGGACTGGATAACTTTGGCTTAATCCTTTGAGTATACATTTTGTGACTGATGAAGATTTCCATCATCACACTAGGCTCTGACTTCAAGTCAAGCATGAACTCATATAGATAAGAAGGTAGAGGCCTAATAAAGGCAACCTCTAGTGCAATAATCATCTCCTTTAAGAATGAAAAAGAACAAGCAAGAAACCTCTGTCACTTCAAATAATTATAATTAAACCCTAGTAATTCTCTATTCTCATCCCAAGAAACATCAGTATGGTCATGTATAGCATCAAATTTAGAGTCCAACAAGGCTTTTATCATTTCAATGACAACTTTCTTCTGCGTTCTTGTTGCATCAAACCTCAATTGATCTATTTCATTTCTAATCCTACAGATATCAATTCTAGCCTAAGTTAGATCATATGTTAATCCCATGCCTTAGAAGGATACTCTTGTAGAGCTAGAGGTTTATATAAGTAGGCCCTAAGTATAATTGGCCCTCAAGATGTTTCACTCTATCCCTTAGGATCTAGAGTTTTTCATCTCTCTTCAATACCACCTTGTGAGAAAACTTGGCTATATTCAATGACATATCAATAGTTTCAGCGGCAGAAGTGTTTACCACTCTCATGATGAGCAAACCTTGATAGAGTCTATCCATTTCTTAGGTCATCACTGGCCTTCGTGTCATAGGGTGCAAACACCATATAACTAGCAGGTCCAAATGATCATCAAAAACTGTTTCAAAAATAATTTTCTATGTTTTCTTTGGATTCATACTCTCTCAATCAATGTCATGTCATCTCCTTAAGTTATCAAATGCAATTGCAAAAGAAATATTCGATTCTTCAAAAAAAATTATAACACTCTTATTAATAACCGACCCTCCCTTCTCAGGGGTCATGATATCCCATTATTCTTTCGCACCCTTTAGGAATTCTTCTCTTATTCTCAACCTCTACCCTTCTTCCAAGCAGTCAAATTGAATCCCCTTTCTTCTTTTATCTCATCCACAATGTTCCTAATCACAAACTATTGGAATTACCTTATGTAGATGGAGCTATCATAACTTATAAACTCTCCATAGGCATTAAGACTTATATCCTTAGTGAGGTCCCCTCCCAAATTGGAACCATCAAGGGCCCACTCTTCAATTATTACACCAAGGCTAGTATCAAACCTATGTGGAGGTAGAGTTGGTTCACCTTAAAAACAAAACCCTTCATATGACTGAAAGGCTATATCCCTACCAGGAAACAAAGTATGTAGGGGTGTCAATCCTCTAGGACTTTCTGGAACAAGGACAGATTGCCCACTTGAGGAGAATGAAGCAATCATAGGCTTCCACATAGCTACTTCAACAAGTAGTCTTGGTGGTGAAAGAGGTTCTTGAGAGGGAGGTTGGGATGTCTCAATAGAGGGGGGACTAGATGATGATTCCTAAAATCTAGGTGGAGGTAATCGTGGAGGGATGTGTTGCAAAGAAGTTGGTCCAATAGGAGAACCAATGGATTGAGGTGAGCTAAACTCTTCTTCTTCAACTTGTTTCGCTTGTGGCTTCACCATTCTAGGTCTTTGATGGGGCAATGACATGCGGTCAAAATCAATGTAAGCACTAAAAATCATGGATGGCCTTGTGTAGTCTCTCAACGAACAAGCTTCCATAATCAAAGGGCCTATTGAGGTCCCTGCTTTGAATGTCCATACACAAAGTGAACATCCAATTGGTGATGAATCATTGAGCATCAACTCCAAAGACTTGACCCAAGGCATGATATGTGTCCTTAAAGTATCCAACAAATAGGTCAATATTATACGGGGGTTGGTCCCTTGGAGTTAGGGCCTTCTCATCTCTTTTCAAGTGTGTAGGCCTAAAGGTTGGAATATTGCTTCTGTATAGACCTTCATGTGTTTTGTATTCTTTTTCTAATTCTTCCTCATTCACAAGCCCAATCAGTATTCTGAGCATAAAAACTTCTTTTAATTTCTTTCTTGGTTATAGCAACTAACTTCCCTCTATCCTTGACCACAATCTCTCTTACATATAGCCTATAATTGTGAGTGGTTGTAGTGACTAAATCAACATACACAAAGACATTCAGGACCACTAACCTTTCTAGGTTTAGGCCCCTGTTGTGACATATTCACACATCGCCCCATCACAAATGGGGACCCCTATCTTTTTTTCTAGTATAATTGTGAATAGATATCTTAATTTAGTATAGTTTAAAGTTTGAGTCTCTTTAAATTTAAAAAATACAAAAAATAAAAAAATTTCAAAAAATAAAAAAATTTAAATTTTAAAAATAAAAAAGATTAAAACATTTTGAAAATCTCAAAATTTTGACTAAGGCATGGAAATGTCGCGGCACAACAATTTTGCGTTGCTGTCAGGCGGCAATGTTGCGTTGCCGTTGCACTTCGCTGTCACGTTGCCGTCATGCTGTTGTCGCATTGCTGTCGCAAATCACCGTTGCGTGTTGCTTGCACGCGTCGCATTACACTTATCATTATTAGTTGTCACGCGTTGCCTTTTGCACGTTGCTGTCATGGATATCATGGATTTTTTTACATACGCCACAGGAAGCTTTGCGTTATCGCGATAGCGTTGCGCTTGTCATACCTCTCGCGTGTCATGCATTGAAGACTTAATCAACGAAGAGATCGCTCAGCGAACATAAAATGAAGAATGAAGAAGTGAAGGAGCATCATCTGATGAGCTTGCGTAACCGAGGCAAAAGAGAGAAATGATAATGAATTGCAAGCATTTTGTGGGCATCGCCCCTACACTTGTGTTACGCGACGTATCCTCCACATCACATTCAACGTGACGACATAATGGGTTGATGAAGAGACGTTTAACGAAACACATTTGGAAGGAGCTCACAAGACCCAAGGCGGCTAACTCACAAGTTTCAAGCAAAGTTCGATGCACCTCTAGGTTGAGGGATTAAAGGGTATTTAATAAAGGTGGTAATACATTTTGCAATTCCACGATGTCCAACGATGCGCTTCACACGATGCGACTATACACAATGCAAGTCACTAAATCGGTGCAATGAACGAAGCAAAACAACGATAATGCGGACAAGAGCATTCAGCTTTGCCACCTTAGCTCTGCGTGCGAGGCAACCTCTCTAGCGTGACCAATGAGAATTTTGAGTTCAATGAGAAGGTTCGAGTGATAAACAATGAACGTTTACTATGGATGGTCACTCAATCAAGGCATTTGAATTGGCACCTTATGATGATGTTTTGATTATGATCAAATCAAGTGAGCATTTAATGAGTCTGGTGAATTCAGCAACAGCGTGTTTATGAATTCGATGGATATAATTCAACGTGACGACATAATGGGTGTGATAGGATATTGAACTTAGAAAAACCGTTATATGTCTGAATTTAATCATTTCATTGATCAAATTCAAAGTGATATTGCTCTCAGAACTACGATTTAGGCAAATCATCAATTATTTCATCAGCCCTAGGCGATTGTTCGTCTCTATACAGCGATTTGTGATTACAGATTAGAAGCGATATTCATTTTGGAAGCAATTTTCGTTGTCATCACAAGCTAGCGATTGACACCATTTGCAAACTGATTTGAGGATGATGGCACAACAACTTTGCGGTTGGCAATTTGAGATCAAGTTGCAGGTGCAACTACGATTTTATAGAATAGTGATTAGTATGCCCTCGCTTTCCAACAGCGATATTGACAATTCATGCGGGTTATAGAGCAATACTCAGCAAGCAAAATTCAATATGCTCATCCCAAGCAACATCAGTATGGTCCGGTATAGCATCAAATTTAGACTCCAACAAGGCTTCTGTCATTTCAGTGACAACTTTCTTCTCCATTCTTGTACCATCAAACCTTAATTGATCTATTTCATTTCTCATCCTAGAGATATCAATTCTAGCCTAAGTTAGATCATATGTTAATCCCATGTTTAGAACGATACTCCTGTAGAGCTAGAGGTTTATAAGTAGGCCCTGAGTATAATTGGCCCTCAAGACGTTTCACTCTATCCCTTAGGATCTAGAGTATTTCATCTCTCTTCAATGCCACCTTGCGAGAAAACATGGCTATATTCAGTGACATATCAATAGTTTCAGCGGTAGAAGTGTTTGCCACTCTCTTGATGAGCAAACCTTGACAGAGTCTATCCATTTCTTAGGTCATCACTGGCCTTCGTGTCACAGGATGTAAACACCATATAACTAGCAGGTCCAAATGATCATCAAAAATTGTTTGGAAAAGAAATTTGTGTGTTTTCTTTGGATTCATACTCTATTAAATCAATGTCACGTCTTCTCCTTAAGTTATCAAATGCAATTGCAAAAGAAATATCCGATCCTTCCAAAAAAAAAAAAAGTATACCACTCTTATTAACCATCTGCCTTCCCATCTCAGGGGTCATGATATCCCATTATTCTTTTGCACCCTTAAGGAATTCTTCTCTTATTCTCAACCTCTACCCTTCTTCCAACCTCTACCCTTCTTCCAAGCAGTCAACTATTGGAATTACCTTGTGTAGATGGAGTTATCATAACTTATAAACTCTCCGTAGGCATAAAGATATCCTTAGTGAGGTCCCCTCCCAACTTGAAACCATCAAGGGCCCACTCTTGAGAAGGATCTTCAATTATTACACCAAGGCTAGTATCAAACTTATGTGGAGGTAGAGGTGGTTCACCTTAAAAATAAAACCCTTTATATGACTGAAAGGGTATATCCCAACCAGGAGACAAAGTATGCAAGGGTGTCAATCCTCTAGGACTTTCTAGAACAAGGAGAGATTGCCCACTTGAGGAGAATGAAGCAATCATTGGCTTCCTCATAGCTACTTCAACAAGTAGTCTTGGTGGTGAAAGAGGCTCTTGAGAGAGAGATTGTGATGTCTCAATAGAGGGGGGAGTAGATGATGATTCCTAAAATCTAGGTGGAGGCAATGGTGGAGGGTTGTGTGGCAAAGAAGCTGGTCCAATAGGAGAACCAATGGATCAAGAGGTGAGTTAGACTCTTCTTCTTCAACTTGTTGCACTTGTGGCTTCAACATTCTAGGTCTTTGATGGGGCAATGACATGCAGTCAGAATCAATGTAAGCACTAAAAATTGCTTTAATTTTTACCTCAAGCTTCAAAATTTTGTTTCATTAAAGGGAATAAGAGTTATCAGCTCTTCTCTTAAAATCCTCTAAGTATTGTACCTTGTACCATCTTTTCTTTTGATTCAACACCTCATTATAATCATAATGCGAACAAGAGCATTCAGCTTGCCACCTTAGCTCTAAACCTGGATTCGAGTGAAACAATGAACGCTTACTATGGATAGTCACTCAATGAAGGCATTTGAATTGGCACCTTATGATGATGTTTTGATTATGATCAAATCAAGTGAGCATTTAATGAGTGTGGTGGATTCAGCAACAGCGTGTTTATGAATTCGATGGATATAATGGATTGCAATTTAAGAGGATCGCTGAGTAACGAGGTAATGAAACCAAACGATTGGGTTGATATGCTGTCGCGATTGCATTTAGTAACAATTATTTAAAAGTGTTACAAAGACATCCCAATGCATTTGGTAAACGCAACACTTGAACCCCATTAATCTAATGCGATTTTGGAGGAGGTTACGATTTTTAATTCAATCTATTTAATACAACTTGCCGACTCCTTGTGATAGGATATTGAACTTAGAAACCATTATATGTCTGAATTTAATCATTTCATTGATCAAATTCAAAGTGATATTGCTCTCAGAACTACGATTTATGCAAATCGATCCATTATGTCATCAGGCCTAGGCGATAGTTCGTCTCTATACAGCCATTTGTGATTACAGATTACAAGCGATATTCATTTTGGAGGCAATTTTCGTTGTCATCAGAAGCTAGCGATTGACACCATTTGCAAACTGATTTGAGGATGATCGCACAACAACTTTGCGGTTGGCAATTTGAGATCAAGTTGCAGGTGCAACTACGATTTTATAGAATAGTGATCAGTATGCCATCTCTTTCAAACAGCGATATTGACAGATCATGCGGGTTATAGAGCAATATTCAGTGATGAACTAATAGTTGGAAGCGATTATAACCCTCACACTCGGCGATTTTTCAAAGACATCGTTGACTACATTTCATGCTGCGACTTCATTTGGCAACAGCAGCATTTCCAGGTTGATGACAGCAAATTGGTTTCCAGCGACATTGAAATCATTTTCTAACAGTGAATTCATCTTCTAAATAGAGGACGATTGTGTTGGACAGCAATATTAAATCACCATTTGATTACCTATATATCGATTTTTTTTGGAAATGGTGAATTTAAAAAAAACAATCTTCAATTCAATAATCACATCATTTGACAGTGATTCGTTCATTCTGGGAGGTGGCAGTTTCGACACGGTGGTGAAGGTCGTTCAAAGTTGATAGCGATCTGAGTTTTTTCTTAATATCAATTGTGGCCAGCTATTTTGACTTTAATCAATCATCAAATTTGGAGACAAGGTCATTATTTAGTGGGCTTGGAAAGGGTCAATTTCACCCATTTATCTGATTTACCCGTCAGATCTGAGACGTTGATAGGTCTGAAGTTAGGATCTCCTTTTTGAATCATTCATTATATCAATGATTTGGCTCTCAACTTATTGCCTTTATACAACCTTTGAAGGCTCGGCTTGAAATATGATGAGGTCATTTTGATTTTCAAAGCATAATTTATAAACCCGAGCGATCATGTTCAGCTGATAATCAAATTTATAAATTAAGGCTTTTTTTTAAGATTCTTAGGGATTGGAATTATATTACAAAATCTTGAGGCTAAAAATCGATTACTTATTTGTGAATATCATCAAGTGACACTAACTTAGTCAAATTGTAGGTGCATGATGGCAGGATTGCGACAAGCACTTATTAAGGAGGACTCAAAGAACGTCATCGTCAAGTTAAAGATCACGTCATAGGTCACACAAACCTTGGACGTGTTGACATGAAGAAATTTTAAACCCCACTTCACACCACCAAACCGACAGGATGCACAAGAGTGAAGACTGAAAGTGGCATCGTCAATGCAGCCAAGTTCCCCTTAGCAGTGCAGTGCAACAAGATCATTGTTGAATGCACGACACTACGATCCCAATACCACACCAGATGGAGACAAATCAAGTTGTCACAGATAAGTGAAAACAATATGTTGCACAAGACAAAGTAGCGTTACCCAAGCCAATCAATGACACAACAGGTAGTGACACATACATAAACATTAATAATTAGTCCCATAAGGTGCTTGAGGTAAGATATTTCTAGGTTTAGATTGAGAAGAAAATGCATCATGAGATAATAATAATCATAATCATTTGATTTATTAATAACAATGAAACAATTCTTCTTGTAAGTTCTATAAAAGTAATTTATCAAAATAAACATCTTCATGAAAACATCTCACAAGAATAATACTCTATATGATGTAGCTTATAAATGTCTATTTTACTATCAACTCATCTATTTATACCAATTCTAGTCAATACAAACATTTTCTCCAAAGCATGTTGAAGAAACTAACTAGCCAAAAAAGATGTCTTACAAAGCATGAAATACATTTTCTCCAAAGCATGTTGAAGAAACTAACTAGCTAAAAAGGATGTCTTACAAAGCATGCATTTCATGTTCTTTTAATTCTACTTTATATAAAATTAAAATTAAAAAAAATAGTTAGGAATATGCATCCTAATGTTCTCAAAATTATTTATCATCAAATCTTTAGATAAGAAAGTTATTCTTACAATTGGAAGAGAGGTACCCACATTGAATTTTCAGTCACAAGTTATAGCATTGAATCAAAACTTTGATGGTGATATGGTTTTAAATTGACATGAATACCCATCAAGAGAATACTCAATTATTAAGAGAATAGACTATTGGCTACCTAGCTCAAGCAATATAGATTAAGAATGAATATCTTTATTAACAACTCATTTCAAATAGGAAACATGAAAAACAAGTTGAATTTTGCAGAAGGGTTGAAGCTTCAATTTGTTTCCAACTAAATTAATCTAAGACAAAATATAATATGAACCATAAAATCTAAGTGGTAACTTCTAACAAGTCTTCATCGTTAAGGAGAGTTGTTTGTAGGAATAGGCGAAAAGAAGTAGTATGTCACTAGTTTTAAATGTGTGTTTAGATTGGTGTTGATTCACTTGTTTTTATACAATGTGTACATTATCCTCAAGGGGTATACAAAATGGTATCATTTGTATGAAGAGTAGTCCACTACATGTATCTTTACAAATACTAATAGATATATTTTGTACAAATGAATGATATTGGCCATGCACTGCTTCATATGTATCATCTTAGTTATTGTTTGATAAGAGGAAATATATTTGAATTCAAGTAATGACCATTTGGTCAAATTATGTTTGTGATATAAAGCTTGTAAAAGTTTAATTTTGTATCCCTCAACCTATTGACTATTTAATGTAGATGGAGACTAAGGTACCTTTTGAGCTTGCCCAATATCCTAGTAACAAAACTTGCAAGAGAAATAAAATAGTTATCCTCTAATTCGATTGCAAATTACATGAATTCACCTCTACATCAAATATCGATAATCTAGTTAGATACTTGTTAGTTCATTTTGCTTCTAAATGGATAGAAGGTTTTGGTCCATAAATTGAGATAAACTCTTAGTGATAGTCTAGTTTTGTTTCATATAGATTGATCTTCACTCTTTTTTTAGACCTATTTTGTCATTGCTTCTATGATGTAATATTTATATTTATAAATAATATATAAGTAAGCGCTTATGCTTTTCCCTAGAAAAAAAAATCTACATTTAATAGCTCCAATAAAGAAATTAGCCCATCAATACAGATTCAACTTCTGGAAAAAAAAACTCCTCTTTAATACAAAGATAATCAACAAATAGATGAGAATTAATATGATTTAAAATTGCAAATTTCATTTAAATAATAAAATTTTTACCATAAAATAAAAACTAATTGAAGATTATGCAACCCTAAATTTGTGCAACCCTAAAGAAACCCTGAGGGATAAAGTGTATTTAATAATGATTATATTCCTACAATATTATTAAATGCCTAAGTTTAGGTTAAGTGTAGAGGATAATAGACTAATAATTAAATAAATAATTATTAACTAATACATGATAACTTTAACACTAAAAGGAGATTATGCAATAATTATAAAATACAATCCTTATAAAAGGAGATTATGCAACCCTAAAGAAACCCTAAAGGGATAAAGTGTATTTAATAATTAGAATAATTATTAAATACTTATAATTTTATTAAATGCCTAAGTTTAGCTTAAGTGTAGAAGATAATAAACTAATTATTAAATAAATTATTATTAGCTAATACATGATATCTCTAATACTAATTATGGACCTTTCCATCCATCCATCTACCTACTTAAAAATTTTTTGTAATTTTTTCTATATCATCAACTTAACACAATCCTCTTATCAATGCCTAATTTGGAAATCACATTCCCTTTTAAAATTGGCACTACATCCACTTATCATCCCTTCCAAAGCATAAGTCATTATAATCCTTTTTAATCAATTTGTATTTCTATTTTCTAATCGATGCAATTAAACTCATAATATGGTGCTACTTACACTGAAGAAATTGATGTTCGTTTCCTTCCAGTGTTGTGCCGGCAATAGGAATTGTTATAATGCCAAACATTGCCTTATCAATAGTACTAATTTAAAATTTAATCACCGATGTCTCATTGCTTAGTCATAGTTAAGAAAATAATCAACTCAGAGCCAGAAAATGAAGTAGTTCAAAACTTTTGCTTGGTAAAGAGAAATTTGGATAACTTTGAACTTGAAGCTCAGAATTATTTGAAAAGTGACTGACATATATAAAATGATCATAGAAATATTCCCATTGGATGATTTTTTCCAAATTTGATCAAATTAAAAAATTTAAAATGGACTCGAAATATTAATTTCGAGTAAAACCATCAAGGATATGATTATGAAATCTTTTTTACACTTTGTAAAATATTTTTAGTATTTTAAAAAAAAAAAGACTAGAGTCCAACCTTCACCAATTTTAAATAATGAATTTTCTTCATGAAATTGTTTAGTGGTTAAAATTGCTCAATTTAGAAATTTCAATTTTGCAAATTTGGTCAACTCCATTAATCCTGCTATAAGAAGATATCTGAAATCTAAAAAAAAAAATTAAACTCACACTAATACTGAAAATATTTTCAATGATGCAGAATCACCTATGAATAGTTTTGTAATTTATATGTTGATAATACAAAATGCACATCTTAATTTGGTGTAAACTATAACATGGCACTTAAAGAGTTCTTTCCAAACGTGTCCAGTGGAAAATGGATCATTATCATTAACAATTGAAGTGGAAGTGTCATAGAGATGAAATTTCTAGTTCGTGAATTTTTGGACAGTGGAGGCAATAAAGGAATTGACTAAGGTACAAAAAATGGACATATTTGGAGAAGCAATCTACCACCATCATAACTGGTAAATTCTCTATAGACTTTTGATAGTTATTTATTGAAGATTATTGAAATGCCAATTCACATATGGATAGGAACAAGCTATATTCAAAGTTTTCTTAGGTACCAATAAATGGAACAACTTAAATCATACACACTAAGCTTACATTTTTATAGTTAAAAGTGTTAAATACTCAGAGTTGACTGACATTTTCTAGGCTTAATATGTTGCTTAATGTGTGTGGTCACACTACGAATACATATCTAGAATTAAAAGTGTTAAACACACAAAGTTGACTAACATCTTCTAGACTTAATAAATGCAAAGAACTAAAAACACAAAGTTGCTCAATGATGGACAACCCTCAGCCAGAGTGGGAGCTCTCCCTCTGTTTCTTTCATTAATCTTATTGTTTTCTTAATGCATGTATTTACTAGACTTTAAAATTTCACTGATTATTGTAAAAATAAGTGATTTAAGTGTAGACAACATAACCCTTTCGAATTATGGGCATTTATTGAACCCTCTCCCCTAAAACAAAGAAATAACAGCACAGAAGTAGACATGCTTAGACAACAAACTTTTTGATGAGCCAACTTTTGAACTGCCCTTGATGAGCAGGGTCACAAACTTTACCATTTTTATTGCATTTCATTTTATTTTTCATATCCTATCCTTTTCAAAAGTACTATTCCACATAATTTCGGTGGCGTAACGAAATACTCGCTAAGAATAGTAATTTTTGTCAAAAGCTTAAGCAGAATAGATTGCGATGTTCTCAAAATAGACAGAACTCAAATGCGTCTCTCTTACTTCCAAAGAAACGTGGAAATGGTAGGAAGTGTAATATTCCACTTTAGTTCTGTAATTCGATAACGAAAATGAAATATTCAACAAATTTGAAATTGCCTTCAAATCCACATGCTGAGAAAGTCGGATTGATTTATTGTATTTGTAAATATAGGTGGGTTAGATGGACAACTAGAGATAAATAGTGAGCAGGAGAAATAGAAGGTCTAGGGCGTACACAAATTCAACTTTGTGAAAAAACAAATATCTAATTCTCTCATTTCCAGAGAAACGTGGAAATGGTGGGTACCTTCAATTTCTAGCTCTTGTTGTTTACTTTAATAAAGAAAATTTAAATTAAACATTCAAGAAAGTGAATGTGTAGGGTTGTTTACTTTAATAAAGAAAATTTAAATTAAACATTCAAGAAAGTGAATGTGTAGGATCTTATGAGGGGCTTTTATTCTAGGATATTTTTTCAGCTCCAGAACATGTCGACGAGAGAGGTCGCAGCTGCTCCTGGAGAAGGTTTAGTTTTCCATTAACATTAACAATCCTCGCTCTTGTAAAGTTATCTGAAACGAAATTTATCTTTTCTGAAAGCTTCATATTTTATTAATAAGCAACCTATATGCTGATTTTACACTCATTAACACCTCTCTCTTTCAATGAATGACAATTTTCTTTACATAAGCACATTAGAAAAGGGACTGGGAACTCTCATGAGTTATTTTGTTTTCAAAGTTTATTTTGAACAAAACTATATTTGTCAAATGTAGACTGCAAGGCAAGGTTGCAATAATCACAGGCGGATCTGGAAGGATTGGGGAGGCCACTGTTTGGCTATTCACAAATCATGGAGCCAAAGTCATAATTGCAGACGACGCTGGTATCAAATTGACGAAAACCCTTTCGCCCTCGGTGACATATATTCACTGTGACGTGAGCAAGGAGCAAGATGTAAGTGCGACCCTGGATTTGACCATGGAAATACACGGGAAATTGGACATTATGTATAATAACGCAACAACTGTCGACAGGCTAAAACAGAGTGTGGCGGAGTATGTATTAACAGACAAAAGTTTGCAGTGAAGAAAACAGAGCATGAAATACACTTGCACAGAAAAAACAGAGCAACAGAACACTAAAATGAAATTTATATATTTCACAGCAGTATGTTGTTATATTCATACACATTGCATTACAAATGTTAAAGGAGGCTGCTGTATTTAAAGTCTATATACAGACCTCCAGAACATTCTGATCTTATCTACAGAGTCTTCCATGAAGAGCAAGAGAGTTCTAGAAGACAAGAAAACTAGAAGAGGAAACCTGCACTGGCTGGAGAATTCTGGAAAGGTCTATAATAAGTATTTACCTACTAGCACTGTAGTGTATTAAATAAACATTATTCTAACACCCCCTCATAATGTTTATTTGGAGAGAGTAGCAACTTCCTTGAGATACAACATTTCTCTTAGTTTGACAAATTTTACAATAGGCTATGCTTTTGTGAATATGTCAGCAATTTGTTCTTCTGTGCCACAAAATTGGAGCTCCACCATTTGACTTTCAATTAGATCTCGAACAAAATGATGATGCACTTCTATATGCTTAGACCTGGCATGATATACGAGATTTTTTGCCAACTTGATAGTGCTTTGATTATCACAAAATATTATAGTAGGAGAATGTTGTGGATGGTATGTTTCTTCAAGTAGTCTTCTAAGCCACAATGCTTCTTGAGATGCCTTTGATGAACCAATATATTCAGCTTCTGTTGATGATAATGACACAGTTGATTGCTTCTTGCTGCTCCAAGAAATCGGTCTTAATCCAAGATGAAATATGTACCCTGAAGTTGATTTTCTATCATCAATATCACCTGCATAATTAGAGTCTGTATATCCAACTAAAGTAGGTTCTCCTCCATATTTGTATTCAATACCAAGCTGATAAGTACCCTTAATGTATTTTAATATTCTTCTAGTTGCTTTCCAATGTTCAATGTGTGGATCTGCCATGTACCTGGATACAATACCAACTGCATATGCAATTTCTGGTCTAGTTATGGTGAGATACAAAAGATTACCAACAAGTTGTCTATACAATTTTCCATCTACCTTCCTTTGAGTAGAGTTAGCACTCAGTTTTAATCCAACTTCACATGGTGTATTAGATGGTTTACAATCTCTCATATTAAATTTCTTTAATACATCAAGAGCATATTTTGTTTGAGATAGCATAATCCTTCCTTCTTCTTGCCAAACTTGCATGCCCAAGAAATAATGCATCAATCCTAGATCAGTTATTTCAAAAGATTTCTTAAGTTGATCCTTGGTACTTTCTATACCCTTTGTATGATCTCCTATAATAATCAAATCATCTACATATAATACAATAATAACGATTTTTTCATCAACATGCTTTACATACACATCCGGATAAGCTTTGCTTCTTTTAAATTCTGCTCCTATAAAGTATTCATTTATTTTGGAGTACCATGCCCTTGGAGCTTGTTTAAGATCATATAATGATTTTTTTAATCTACACACTAGATTTTCTTCACTAGCTTTAACAAATCCTGGTGGTTGTTTCATATAAATTTCTTCCTTAAGATCACCATGTAGAAATGCACTTTTTACATCCATTTGAAAAAATTTCTAACCAAATTTTGCAGCTAAAGCAACTATTGTACGGATTGAAGTCATTTTAGCAACTGGAGCAAAGGTTTTAGTATAGTCAATACCTTCTGTTTGTGAAAATCCTTTAGCCACTAACCTTGCTTTGTGTTTTTCGATGGCTCCATCTGATGTGAACTTTGTTTTGTAGTTCCACTTGCATCCAACCATATTTTTTCCTTTTGGGAGTGTTGTCAATTCCCATGTTCCATTTTTCATCAAAGAGTTGTACTCCTCTTGCATAGCTACTTCCCATTCATCTTTTCCTTTTGCTTCCTCATATGTGCTTGGAATTTCAACTTGCATCACCTCAGCCATAAGAGCATAGTTAGCAAAAAAATTCTTAGGACCTTCTTGGTAGATTTCTTGAATGCTTCTAGTTTTCTGTGTATTTTCATCATCACTTTCACTTGATTCTTCAGTTTGTGTTCCTTCTACTCCTGGAGAAGATTGCACTCCTTGATTTTGATCATTTGTGGACTTATGTTCTTCAAGCAAAATTGGAAAGTAAGATAATGTAGGAGAATGATTTCTTTCAATATCTTCATCAAACCATACATTCCTTTTGATATGAATTTCATTTGTTTTAGGATTGAATAACCTATATCCTTTTGACTCCTCACTATATCCTACCATTATGCACTTCTCACTTTTCCTTTCAAGTTTGTTCCTTCTTTCATCAGGAATGTGGGCATATGCATTACAACCAAAAACTCTAAAATGAGACACCGTAGGCTTTCTTCCACTCCATGCCTCTTCTGGTGTTATGTTCAAAATTGCTTTAGTAGGTATATACAGCAGTATGAACTGCTTCAGCCCAAAATTTAGCTTCTATATTTCTAGAGTGAAGCATACATCTAGCCATTTCTCTTATAGTTCTATTTTTTCTTTCAGCAACCCCATTTTGTTGGGGTGTATAAGAAATAGTTGATTCTTTCTTTATTCCATACTCTTTACAAAATTCTAAAAAGGATTTATTCATATATTCACTCCCTCTATCTATTCTTATTATCTTTCGATATTTTCCACTTTGTTTTTCAGCCAAATCTTTAAACTCTTTAAACTTATGAAACACTTCATCCTTCTTTTATAGAAAATATACCCAAATTTTTCTAGTATAATCATCTATAAAAGTGAGAACATACCTTGATCCTCCAAGTGAAGGTGTTCTAAAAGGACCCATTACATCACTATGAACCAAATGTAAAGGAGTTCTTGCCCTCCATGATTTTCCTTGTGGGAAACTTTCTACATGTTGCTTTCCCATTGCACATCCTTCACATACCTTATGCCTTCATGAGATCTTTGGAAGCCCACGCACCATATGTAGTTTCTCCATAAGCTTGAGGCTTTGATAGTTAACATGTCCTAATCGCTCATGCCATAACCTACTTATATCATCATATTGGGCAATAGCACACACATTCTCATCTCTTTTGTTAGAAGTGAATTCCTGAAACTTATATAATCCATTCTCCATTTTACCAATTGCAGTCACTCTATAATTATCATTCACATCTTTGATTAAACAGTTGTCATTGTAGAACTTTGTTTTATACCCTTGATTTGCAATTTGAGATACAAAAAGTAGATTTGTTTTAAATTCAAGAACTAACTTCACATTTTTGAACACACCATTATCAACTTTGTCATTTCCAATCCCTTTAACTTCCAAAGCATTGTTATTTCCCAAATATATTTTTTCTGCACTACTTTCACTTATTAATTCAAATTGTTCCTTATTATGAGACATGTGTTGTGTAGCACCAGAATCAATAACCCAATCATCCTTAAAAGAATTGTTTTCTTTAAGTGCAACACAAAAAGCATTTCTTTTAGAATCAACAAATTTAGTAAACTTATTTGTCTTCTTCTCTGTATCTCTATTCTTTTTAAAACATTCATTTTCTTTGTGACCCATTTTTCCACAATAATGACACTTCCATTTACTTCTATTGTAATATGTAGATGACATACTTTTAATTTCATTCTTCCAATTCCTTTCTTTGGATTGATTATCTTGTGACTTTTTATACCATTGTTTTCCTTTCATTATGAATGTTTGAGATTCATCACAAAATGTTTCTCTTTCCTTAATTTGATGCTTTTCTTCTTGCACTAATTTAGCACATAGCTCTTCAGACTTAATACTTTTTAATTTATCTGCAGTATCTAATCCTCTTATAAATGATTGATAAGATCTTGGAAGACTTTGTAATATTATTTGGACAAAATCCTTATCATCTATATCCTTTCCAAGAGAGGCTAGCTCATTTTTCTTTTCTTTTAACTTACTTAAATGTGAAACTAACTCCTATGAGCTTGATAATTTCATATTGTATAATTTTGTGGTGAGAGATAAAATCCATACATCACCTGAATTTTGATATAGATTTTTTAAAATGTCCCATACTTTAACTCCACTCCTTTCATTGTGAACTTCTGAAAAAACTTCCTTAGAAAGTGTAAGCTTGATTAGTGTTGCTGCCTTTTTATCCCTTTTATCCCAATTTTCTTGATCTTTTCTAGGATTTTATGGTCTTTGTTCAATGCAAGTAACAATCTCATAACAATTTTGAAGGGTTAGAGTAATTTCAATATGAGATACCCAATCATAATAGTTTTTTCCATTCAATTTAATTGTAGGAAGAGAGATACTAAGAGAATCCATTGTTAAATTCCCTCCTTTTTGGATGAGAATCCAACCCACTTCAAAAATCCTCAGTACCTAGATTAAAAAAAAACTGAAAATTTCTCACCAATTTCTTGTGTTTGTATTCTTCTCTTTTTGATGAAGTGTCATTCACTTGCTTCCAGAAATAGCTAATTTTGCTCACAGCCAAATTAGAACCTATAGAATAAAAATTTCATACTACAAAACTCCATTATCACAGCCCAAGATTTAGATCTACTCTAATACCATATTAACAGACAAAAGTTTGTAGTGAAGAAAACAGAGCATGAAATACACTTGGACAAAAAAACAGAACAACGGAACACTAAAATGAAATTTATGTATTTCACAGCAGTATGCTGTTATATTCATACACATTGCATTACAAATGTTAAGGGAGGCTGTTGTATTTAAAGTCTGTATGCAGACCTCTAGAACATTCTAATCTTATCTGCAGAGTCTTCCATGAAGAGCAAGAGAGTTCTAGAAGACAAGAAATCTAGAAGAGGAAACCTGTGCTGGTTGGAGAATTCTGGAAAGGTCCATAATAAGTATTTACCTACTAGCACTGTAGTCTATTAAATAAACATTATTCTAGCAGTATGATATGCAGGATTTTGAGTGAGTGATGGATATCAATGTAGAAGGAGTAATGCACGACATTAAGCATGTAGCCCGCATTATGATCCACAAGAGAAAGGGCTGCATTATCTCTACAGCTAGTATTGGAGGAATAATGGGAGGTGGTTCTTACTTCTACACTGCCTCCAAACATGTGGTTGTTGGGCTTACTAAGAAAAGTGTAGCAGAGCTGGGAAGAAGTGGTATACAAGTAAATTGTATTTCTCCAGCTACAATTGCAACAAATCTGGTATTGAATTCTATGGGAATGACCCCTTCACCAGAGGCAAAGGCCAAGGTGGAGGCCGTGATTGAGGGTGCATCCCCCTTAAGGGAAGCCAATCTTAAAGAAGAGGATATTGTAGAGGCTACTCTGTATCTGGCCAGTAAGGATTCCAAATATGTAAGCGGTCACAATCTGATTGTGGATGGGGGACTAACTGTTGTATTAGATGAAACTGCGGTGTTTGTAAAATATTGATAGGGAATCTCTTAGAATAAATGTAAGACTTCAGTAGAAGTCCATAAATCACATTGACATAATACCGTAGGGGATGGATAGGTTATAATATAGGTTTTTGTTGAATAAGCTTGAAAGGAGAATAGGTGTATTTGTGTAATTTATATTTAATAAGTTATAGATTTTCTATTTACTAAGTTAATAATTAAACTGAGACAATAAGAGATGATGTTACATGTTACATAATATCATCATTAAATGACATAAAGTAAATGCAAACAATCTTATTCTATATCTATTTAATTTCTTTCTATTTAAAATGCATGATGTATAATAAAAATATTAAGGAATTTCACGGTATGATGATTAAATGTAATAGTCATGTATACATACTATAATTAATTACAATAACTTTCAATATTTACCTTTTTTTTTGTTCTTATTGTGCAGATGATTGAGGGGTAAACCATTTGCAATGAAATTCATTGAGCCTTCCAATATAAAAGTTTGAGAGTGACTTTATGTCAATATTAAAATCTAAATTCTATAAATTTTTGGTTTCAATGAAATATTTAATTTTAAGTGCAAAGGAAAAGGTGTATTATTGGTTAATGCAATCAAGAAAATAATTTTTTTTTTTTTAGTACTAATTAGAGTATGAGATGAAAAGAAGTGGATCCATATGTTATATACCTCAAATTCAACATGATCAGATATCTTGCAACATTTGTATCATATATTTTAAATATTTCTAACTATTTTTCAAACATATGAAATATTACTACTTTAGATGTCATTAAGTGAACTGATTTTTATGTTGACTAAATAATGTGCTATAGTTAAGACATCAACTATAATATTAACCAAATGACATTGTTGTTTTTAAATAAGTAATTAAATTTTAGATTCTATCTGATGTTTTTTCTAAGATAATTACATAATTATTAAATAAGTTATAATAGATCTCTATATTAAGAAATTATATTACACAACTTTAAATATCATATATATTGATTAGATACTCATAACCAACTCTGAATATTAATGCTGATGTGTTATTTTACATCATAAGCACATAAAAACAGATAGTAGGAGTTCTTTAAGGCTATACCTTTAAAGACTTGGTTTTAAAAATATTTTATTTTGGCAAAAATGCAAACTACATTGCAAAATTGGAATAGTCTCAAGCGGATCCTTATGCTATAGGTAGGCCATTTTTATTAATAAATCATGGAACCAAATGTTAAGACCCGGAGGAAACTGAGAGGGGGGGGGGGGGGGGGGGGGGATGAATCAGATGTCTATTAATTCCAACCCAAATATAACTTAATCAAACTTGATATTTAATACCGGTAAACTAAACTTAATCCCGGTTGACAGATTAGCAGTTAATATTAATACCAGTGAAACTCAATGCATATAATAGAAAGAGAAACAACATCCACAACACATAACACAAAGTTTTGTACATGGAAACCCTGTAAGGGGAAAAACAACGTTGGGAAACCTTACCCACAATCAAATGATACTACTGTAGATAGTATATGTATACAAATGGGGTCTGCACATCCAAAAAGGCCAACCGCCTAGAGCTCACTGCTCAATCACAAAATAGGAGTCACACTGACTACAATTGGATGATTAAATCCAATGATAATAACTACTCAAAGTAGCATCTCTAATGCTGGATTCAGTACTGGTTAAGCTTTGATAATCACCTTCAAACCTTCCTTGAACCTTTTCTATGGTCTTCTCATATAATCTTCAATATTCACACATACCATGTTACAATACCAAAATTCCTTACTTCATCTCAAAAATGAGATCTTACATATATACAAAAACCTAGGGCCAAATGTGTAGGCCGGCTAATTAAGAATATTACAATTAAATCAATTACAGATAAGTTAAGATGTGATGCATCATGTCAGCTCAATACAATTACAACAATAACCAATTAATTAAATCATCTCCATAACATGTAATGCTGATCTGGAATAGATAATGTATGCCAGTCTATAACCTAGACCAATTTGCCGATAACAACAAATATGTCAACTCGATTAGAACAATAACCAAACTACCAAAACCAAGTGTCCAAACCATGTCTTTGACATAACCAAGTGATCTCCAAATGATAACAAGTCATCCTTAGTTCTGGTGAATAATATAACCTGTCGGTGAGTGGTATACCAGTGAGTGTGCATAAGTCACTGAACTTGCCGGTGAACATAACCAAGGATCTCCAGAAGGATAAGTGTTGATAAGTGTTGACATCAACAATATCCCCCTTTGGCATTGATGGCAACACAAGATGTAAAGACATCTAAGTGCCAAAACAGAATGCCAAAAACCAAAAACCAAAAACCAACAATCTCCAGAATAGATCAATACCAGAAATCAAAATACAAATGCAGAGAGTATATATCACTCCCCCAATAAGTAATCTCTCTCCAAAGGATAATGTATGTTTTTCCGTAGATATCTCTCCCCCTTTGACATCAAATGCCAAAGTAATACAAATACTAGATACAACCAATTCACAAAACCAATTACAATAACCAATTTTTATAACCAACTACTCCCCCCAAGAAGTAGCTCTCCTCCATCAAAACCAGAATAAAAGTTTCTCTGTTAA
Organism: Cryptomeria japonica; assembly: GCF_030272615.1. NCBI lineage: Eukaryota > Viridiplantae > Streptophyta > Pinopsida > Cupressales > Cupressaceae > Cryptomeria > Cryptomeria japonica. Next base: position 69,453,117 of record NC_081411.1, on the reverse strand, counting down.
TTTTTCCGGTTTGATGCCAATCATCAGTTGTCTAAGTCTCTACTGGTGAGGGTACAACCCCAAGCTTCTCTCTGAGATATTCAAAAGTTTCCTCAGGCAAAGGCTTAGTAAAGATATCTGCAATCTGCTCTTTAGTATTCACATAAACCAATATCACTTCATTTGCTTCAAAATTCTCTTTCAGAAAATTATATTTGATAGAAACATGTTTAGTCTTAGAGTGAAATACCAGATTCTTAGATATATCAATTGCTTCTGAATTATCATAGAGAATGATTATAGGTTCTTTGCATTTTACCTTTATGTCTTTCAACATTTTCTTAATCCATAATACTTGAGTACAATTAGCTACTGCTGCAACATATTCTGATTCTATTGTTGATAATGATGGACAACTTCATTTCTTGCTTAACCATGAAATCAATCTACTACCAAGAAAGAATGCCCCACTAGTGGTGCTCTTTCTATCATCTACATCTCCTGCCCAATTTGCATTGGTGTATGCACATAAATCAAAATTTTCATCTTTAGGATACCATAAACCAAGATTTGTTGTGCCTTGTAGATACCAGAAAATCCTTTTCACTGCTAATTCATGATTTTCTCTAGGATTACTCTGAAATCTTGAAACAATACATATTGTATTCATTATACCAGGTCTTGTTTGTGTCAAATACAGTAAACCTCCAATCATAGATTTGTATCTTGTTGGATTAATAGGAGTTGAATCATCCTTTAATGATAGTTTATCAGTTGTATTCATAGGAGTACTTACTGGTTTAGAGTTTTCCATACCAAATTTTTTCAGTAGTTCCTTCAAGTACTTTTTTTGACATATGAATATACCTTTATCAGTCTATGAAATCTACAATCCTAAAAAGAATTTTATCTCCCCAATCATAGACATTTCAAATTCTTCCTTCATTTTATTAGCAAAGTCTTTACACACTCCATCTTCTCCTCCAAAAATGATTTCATCAACAAAAACTTCAATAACCAAGATGTCTTCATTAGTCACTTTGAAATATAAGTTGCTGTCAGCATTACCTGTAGTGTACCCAAGCTTTAAAAGATATTTTTCCAATCTAGCATACCAAGTTCTAGGAGCTTGCTTCAATCCATGTAAAGCTTTCCTTAATCTGTAAACCATATCTTTGTCATTTGTCAATGAAAATCCATCAGGTTGTTCAATGTAAACTTCCTCTTTGAGATCACCATTTAGAAATGCACATTTTACATCTATTTGATATACTTTATAGTTCTTGTGGGTTGCAAATGCAAGAAATAATCTAACTGCCTCAATTCTCGCTACCGGTGCAAAGGTTTCATTGTAATCAATTCCCTCTTTCTGTGAATATCTTTTACACACTAATCTTGCCTTGTTTCTGATTACCTTACCATCTTCATTAACTTTATTTCTGAATATCCATTTAGTTCCAATTATATTTTTATCTTTAGGTCGGGGAACCAATGTCCATGTATTGTTCTTTTTAATTTGTTCCAATCATCTTCCATAGCTTTGATCCAATGTTTATCTTCACATGCCTCAATAACAGATGCTGGTTCAATTTGAGAAATTAAACATACCTCTTCATTTGCCAATCTTCCTCTTTTCATAACTCCCTGATATTTATTCTCAGTTTTCTCACTTTCAGAGGGATTCAGTCTTACATATCTGGGTGTGTTCACTTGCTTCTTTTCTTCAGTCACTATGGAATTCTCTGATGATGCCGGTGTGACTAGATCCACATTCTGTACCCGTGCACTCTGTATAGGTTCATTTGTGATCATCTCAATTGTTGGTTCAGAATACATAGACCTTGAATTTCCTCTAAAGTGTTCATCTATCTTCACATTTGCACTCTCAATGATTTTTTGCAATCTTTTATTAAAACATCTATATGCTTTGCTCTTAGATGAATAACCAAGAAATATTCCTTCATCACTTCTAGGATCAAATTTGCCAATATGCTCATCTCTCCTAATGTAGCATTTGCTTCCAAATATTCTGAAGTATTTAAGAGTAGGAGTATTACCAAACCATAATTCATAAGGTGTCTTACCGATTTCAACTTTGATGTGAACTGTGTTGAAAGTGTAAACCATTGTATTCACTACTTCTCTCCAATACACATGAGGTAGATTTTCTTTTGATATCATGATTCTAGCTGCATCCAAAATAGTTATGTTTTTCCTTTCCACATCTCCATTTTGTTGAGGTGTCCAGGGTGCTAATAGTTATCTTCTAATTCCATTGACTTCACAAAATTTATTGAACTCCTTAGATGTAAATTCACCTCCTTGATCTGATCTTAAACATTTGATTTTCTTACCAGTTTCATTCTCTACCATTGCCTTGAATAGTTTGAATTTCCCAAAAGCTTATGATTTCTCCCTGAGAAAAGTAACCCAACACATTCTAGAATAATCATCAATGATTAGCATAAAGTATTTATCTCCTTGTAGACTTCTTAATCTTGCCAAACCACACAAGTCAGTATGAATTAAATCAAGAACATTATTGGATTTCTCATAAATACTCTTAAAAGTTGTTCTAACTTACTTTCCCATTTGACATTCCCTACATACCGGATTATGAGGTTTTACAATCTTAGGTAAATCCCTTATTGCCTTAGATGAATAAATATTTATAATGCAATCAAAATTCACATGACAGAGTCTTTTATGCCATAACCAACTTTCATCAATATGTGCAATAAAGCATGTCTTTTGATTGTTATTCAAATGAAAGATATTACCTCTAGTCTGATTACCGGTTGCAATCTCCAAACCAGTTCTATTCATGATTTTGCATTTACTATTCTTGAATTGTAACTGAAATCCCTTTTCAACTAATTGACCAACACTCAAAAGAATATGCTTCAAACCTTCAACATAATAAATGTTGTCAGTATTGTGCTTACCTTCAAAAGATATAGTGCCTTTTCCTCTGATCAAACAAGCTTTTTCATCCCCAAATCTTACTAGACCTCGATTGTATTCCTGAAAAGATAAGAATTTACTTTTATCACTAGTCATATGATGTGAACATCTAGAATTTATAACCCATTCATCATTTTCTTCAATTTGAGTTGTCAAGGCCTGCTCTACCGGTGGAAGAATAGGTTCCAGTCGATCTTTTTTTATTGCAGAGAAAGCCCATCCATTGTCTATCAGTTCTTCATCAGAATCATCGGTAACTCCTTCATCAGCATAGTAACATGATTTTTCTATATTCTTCTTAAATATGTATCTCTGATAGTCAGGGTTAGGCTTATATATTCTTTTAGCTTCTTCTCTCAATCTTGCATGTCTATTAGGACATCTAGATGCCATATGACCAACTTTATTGCAGTTAAAACATTTAAATGGTGCTTTACCTTCATACTTACCTCCAATAGGACCTTTAGGCATTTTCCTTGCAAATAGTGCTTCAAGTTCTTCTAGTTCTTCATTTTCCCTCATGATATCTTCAAGTTCTTTTGCATAAAGTGCTTTCCAATCAGATTTATCAGATGATGCAGATGATGTAGATGATGATGCTTTGAAGGCTAAATCAGTTTTAATTGTAGCAACGAGACCAAATTCCTCAAGCTCAAATGCTGAAAGTTTTCCAACCAAGGTCTCTCTAGATACTGATGTATTAGGCATTGTTCTCAACTCATTAATAGCAGTTACTTTCATTTTGTATGCCAATGGCAATGCTCTCAAAAATTTAGAAACAATTTCATCTTCACTTAAGGAACCTCCACAACATTGTATTCTCAAAACAATTTCATTAACCCTTTCCATAAAAGAAAAAATTCTTTCATCTAAGAAAAAATTCTTTCATCTTCTTCCATTTTCATATTTTCATACCTGACCTAGAAGCATTCCAGTTTTGCAATTTTGATAGTGGTGTCTCCTTCATTCAATGTCTCCAATTTATCCCAAATAGCTTTAGCAGTAGATCGGTCTGATAGCCCCAGGATTTGCTGATCTGACAAGGCGCTCAAGAGTGCTTCTCTTGCTTTGCAATCATTCTCTTGATCCTTACCCAATGTTGGTGGATTAGGTTGACTTGGTGTAGGACCAACATAGCGATTCTTTGTAACATCCCATATGTCTTTTCCAATGCAATTCAGATGTGTCTCCATTCTGATCTTCCATATACCATAGTTAGTTCCATCAAGTTTCAGAGTGTCCTTCCTGAAAAATTTAGTTGCCATAGAATCTCCTCAAGCTGTTAAACTTCTGTAAAAAGAGGACTTAGCTCTAATACCAATTGTTAGGACCTGGAGACAACTGAGAGGGGGTTGGGGGGGGGTGAATCAGTTGTCTATTAAATTCAACCTAAATACAACTTAATCAAACTTGATACTTAATACCAGTAAACCAAACTTAATGTCGGTTGATAGATTAGTAGTTAATATTAATTTCGGTCAAACTCAATACATATAACAGAAAGAGCAACAACATCCACAATACATAACACATATATTTGTATGGGGAAACCCTGTAAGGGGAAAAACCATGGTGGGAAACCTTTACCCACAATCAAATGATACTACTGTAGATAGTATATGTATACAAATGGGGTCTACACATGCAGAAAGGCCAACCGCCTAGAGTTCACTGCTCAATCACAAAATAGGAGTCACACTAACTACAATTGGATGATTAAATCCAATGATAATGTGCTACTCAAAGTAGCATCTCCAATGCTAGATTCAATATTGGTTAAGCTCTGATAATCACCTTCAAACCTTCCTTGAACCTTTTCTATGGTCTGCTCATATAATCTTCAATATTCGCACATACCATGTGACAATACCACACTTCCTTACTTCATCTCACAAATGAGATCTTACATATATACCAAAACCTAAGACAAAATGTGTAGGTTGGCTAATTAAGAATATTACAATTAAATCAATTACAAATAATTTAAGATGCAATGCCATCATGTTGGCTCAATATAATTACAACAATATCCAATTAATTAAATCATCCCCATAACATGTCGTACTGATCTAGAATAGATAATGTATGCTGGTCCATAACCTAGACCAATTTGCCGATAACAACAAATATGTCAACCTGATTAGACCAATAACCAAACTACCAAAACCAAGTGTCCAAACCATGTCTTCGACATAACCAAGTGATCTCCAGATGATAACAAGTCATCCTCAGTGCCAGTGAACAATATAACCTGCTGGTGAGTGGTATACCGGTGACTGTGCATAAGTCACTGAACTTGCCAGTGAACATAACCAAGGATCTCCAGAAGGATAAGTGTTGATAAGTGTTGACATCAATGACAAAACCAATGCAACACATCCATAATACCAACACCAAATTCATAATTGATTGAACATTGTAGACAATGCTAAATTGAAGTCACCAAGTCCCTTTCAACATGGGTGACATATATCCCCTATTAAGCAAAGAGAAGGATGCACACATAGTAATGGAAGTGTGGCAAAGTATGAGATGGAACAATTTGAGCATGTGGTGAACATTAATGTAACACGAGTAATGCACAACAACATTAAGCATTCAACGTGCATTATAATCTATAGAAAAAATTGAAGCATTATCTCTATCTAGTAGAAGTTTTCTTTTTTCATACATTACCCTCAAATATAAGATTTTTGGGATCACTAAAAATGATATAGTCGAGTTTAGAAAATGTGGTATACGAATAAATTATTTTTCCCTTATAGTTACCACACAACTAGTCATGAATTTTGTGGAAATAACTTCTTTAGTAGAGGTACAAGCCAAGGTAGAGGTCACAACATAGAGCATCACCACCTTAAAGAAGGTCATTCTTAAAGAAAAGGATTAATTAATTGACTATATTTATTGTTTAATTGAAAATTACACTACATTATTAATTGTATTATTAATTAATTGAAAATTACAATATTTTGAATTAAATTTCAACGATCAATGATGCATTGTGGGTGCTTCACAGTTGCCGTGGATGTGAAGACTGATAATGACTCATAGTATTCCAACTCCATGAAAAGACACACTATCTTACATTGAGGAAACATGGAAGTGAAGTATATCTTTAATTCCTCACTATGCTCTTCACTTCAATAGCGAAAATCAAATGTTCAAGTGGACAGATTCAAGTTATGCGTGTCCGAAAGTGGACAATCAAGCCATTCCAATGCACGATCTTAAACGGGTACGCACTGAATCTACTAGCATTGACTTTGCAAAACGTTTTCTGTTTTTTATTTCACTACAATAATTGATTGAAATAAAATAATAATTAAAATCATGTAATAAATAAAGAAAGTAGTCCATAATTTTACCCTTTCCTGCTTTTTAAATGATAGAATTTGGTTTTAAACGTCGGTATGACAAAGCTTACGTGACTGAATTTTAAAATATTTCACGAAAATAATTGATTGAAATTAAATAATTAAATTTTAATAAAGAAAGAAAACCAAATTACAGACTGGTTTGCTATAAAGCCAGCTCTTGAAAAGCTATAATTCAAGGGTATTTTCTAGCTCGACAAAATGTCTAAGAGTGAGGTTGCAGCTGCTCTTTGGAGAAGGTTTTGTTTTCCCCAAACATTCATCTCCTTTGCAATGTTATCTGATATGGAATTGTTGATTTCTGAAAGCTTTATAATCTATTAAGCAACATATATACTGATTTTACACTGATCATAAACAGCTCTTTCTGTCAGTGTATGGCAAGTATTCTTTGCATAAGCACCTAAAACAGAGACTAGGAACTCTCATACGTTAATTTTTTTTACAGTATATTTATAACAAAAGATGTATTTATTCAATGCAGACTGCAAGGCAAGGTTGCAATAATCACAGGCGGGTCGGGAGGCATTGGAGAGGCCACTGTTCGGCTATTTGCAAATCATGGAGCCAAAGTCATTATTGCAGACATTGCAGACGGGGCTGGTATCAAGTTGGCGGAATCCCTTTCTCTCTGCGCGACATATATCCACTGTGACGTAAGCAAGGAGCAAGATGTAAGCGCAACAGTGGATTTGGCCGTGGAAAATCACGGAAAACTGGACACAATGTAGGCATGCAGAAATGAAGCGTGGCAGAGAATGATATGGAAGATTTCGAGCGAGTGATGAATATTAATGTAAAAGGAGTAATGCATGGCATTCAGCACGCTGCCCGCGTTATTATTCCCAATAGAAAAGGTAGCATTATCTCTACAGCTAGTATTGAAGGAATTCTGGGAGGAGTTACTCCTTACTCCTACATTGCCTCCAAACATGCCGTTATTGGACTGACTAAGGGGGGTGCGGCAGAGCTCGGGAAAAGTGGTATACGAGTGAATTGTATTTCTCCAGCTGCAATCGACACAGATCTGCCAAGCTGGAGGCGGCGATTGAGATGGTAGCACCCTTAAGGGAAGCCAGTCTTAAAGCAGAGGATATTGCAAACGCTGCTTTGTATCTGGCCATTGAGGATTCCAAATATGTGAGCGTTCACAACATGGTGGTGGATGGGGGGATAACAGTTGTATTAGATGAAAGTGCAGTGTTTGGAAAGTACTAATCGGGAATGTCTTATAAAAACATGTAAGCCTACCTCTTTAAGTCAATAAATCACTCACAGGAGATAAATACGTGTAAGAAACTTAAAAGAAAGCCTAGGTGGATTCATATAATTTATAATTAATTAATTAATATAATAATATTTTTTTAAATCAATAATTAATTTGAGATAATAAGAGATGAAGTTACATGTTTATATTATATCATCATTAAAGTAGGACGGTATAAATGATACGAAAGAAATTCAATCTATCTTAATAAATATATCTATAGGTAAGCTCATTCTATTCTATGTGCATGATGTTCAATGATGATATCAAGTAGTTTCATGTTATTGCCATGTAAATAAAAACTCTTAAACTTAAATTTGATAGTGTTGCACTCATCTTTTTCCTTCATGTTTAAAATCCTTTTTTTTTCTCACATCAAATAATCATACCCAAGTCCTAGGAGTCTGTTGAGTTCACCATGATTCTATAATTCCACTAAAGCCCCCTTAAGGCCTAAAACAATTAGTCCTTTTGCCTAATTTGAGTTCACTTTGAAACCACTATCAAGGTCAAATGAGGTTGTCATAACAAATTGGAGCTCTGACAAAGTTATAAGTTTCCCTTTTGCCCATGAAGAGCCTTCAAGAATACTTAAGTAATTTATCCCAAGTGTCAGTTTGAATCTTCATTATCACAACTCTTTTAAGAGTTACCAAGGTTTCAAAATCTCATGCTTGTGCTCTTTTGTAGTGTCCTCTTTTAATAAGATTGTTTTCTTCAAAAACTCAAGTTTCATTCATAAGGCAGTTTATTCGCTTAGTTTTAGAACCATTTTTTAGAGCCAAAAAGGTTCTCACAACTTTGCCAAGCACTACCACAAAACACAAATTATCAAAAGGTCCATCCAAAGAAGCAAGAAACAAGATTATCAAAACTTTGGAGAGCTGTGAAGTGAGTTTTCAAAACTCCTGCAAGGCCCGACAAGGATCTTATTACCTTGCTGGTGCTCAATGCCCAACTCATAACCTTGTCTTTGCTTAAAATTTTCAAAGCATTTGAAAGGTAAAAAGGAAGAACTAAACAAACTAAAAGGCCAAATGAGGCTTTGAAACTTATGTTTGACTCTAACAAGGTTTCAAGAGCATTGCAAAAGCTCATCTCTGCATTGAAAATTATATTATTTTAAAGCTGGCACCAATCCAATAGCTATCAAGGCTCAACATTAAATATTGTAAGAGCTAGTGGATTAATTAATGACATTGTATAAAAAGGAAAACTAATCAAATTAAATCATTTCAAAGAATTTGTAATAGAGAGTTGAGGATTTTTTAGCACACAAAAAGAAATTGTGATATGAAGATTGGCATCAATAGAAGCAGAATCTAGCTCAGAGACTTTATTAGAAACTACATACCCATGATCCCAATGTTATTCTACTCTAGTAGTCACATTTTTTATTTATTTGGAGCATTTTTCAAGCATTATCCAAAAGAAATTCATGTACCCTAGCCATTACACTGCCAAAATTTTCCAAGAATCCAAAACATAAATTTGAGCTAGATATAATCAAAATGAAGTACAAATACCTTTCATATGAGGAGCTCTCTGATTTGACTAGTAAATTGCAATAAATTGGTGACATAAGACTATGATACATAAACTTTGGTAATTTTTTGGAAAGGGTGAATAGGAAAAGAAAAAGCACCCATAACCTGAAGGAGAGTAGAAAGTGTCGTATTTAAAGAAGTTTCCTTCCCTATGTCTTTGTAATGCACGAAGCTAGTCCTTGAGTGCATAAACCACTGCAATCCTAACTCCAAAGCAATAAGAAAGTGAATGACAATAATTTTCTCATTATGTTCGATAGAGAAACTATTATTAGTTTCTTTAAGTTGCTAGAAAGAGAACTATTTACAGATTTTGACTTCATTTCATCTAAAGAATAGTTCAATGAAAAGAAGGGATATTATGAAAATAATATTGTAAGGGTGTAGTTTACTATACCCAAGAGAGGTAAATCTCAATTACCCAAGATTCACAAGTCACATTTTAAAGATTATATTTTAGATATAGTAGTTGTACTTTGTTGACTAAGAGGTAATGTGATTTCTCTTGACTTCGAGGAGTGGAGGTTCTTCTTTATGCTTATCATTGTTGTAAGGCAACAATATCTAGACTGTCCAATTCTCATGAGTGATATTTTTTGTTTTCTGACATAGAGGCAAACCCCATATATTTTTATCGTAGAATAATAAAGATAAGAAGTAGTTACATAGAGAACATATGGTTGAGCCAAAAGGGAGCTCGAAACCAATGGAAGAGAAAAGAAACCACAACATAATAGCTACCACACCCATAGCATATTATTATAGATTAAAATGAGATCTTTACATCCCTACAGTTAGGGGAAGAAGGCTGATATGATAAAAAAAAATGTTTCTAAGTATGAACCTATCCACTGAATCCATCCATGATAGCATCCTTTGGAGATCCATTCAAATTTTTGAGCATGTTCAGCTCCAACAATACATGAACTGTCGACTTCACACATGCAATTGAGTTCCCATGCCCCTTGATCCATCACACTACCGCAGGAGAAACAATTGTGTGCCTTGTAGTAAAACCAATCTGCTAGTCTTGTTGAGAATGTCAAATATATTCTCAAATTTTGTAGAATCGTTAGCCTAAGAATAGACTAAAATAAAATCCCTCCAAGAGTAGCCCACCAAGGGATTTCCCAATCATGAGTGCCAAGGTGCACCTCCTCAAAACTTTAGAGTTGCTAAACCATGGTTGCACATGAACTATGACATTTCTAGAAAAGGAAGAATCTACAAAAGCGAAGGTGATTAGTTAATTGAAACCATCCTAAATCAAAAGACCACACAAAAAGTGGATCTAAAAAATTTAGAGCACAATAAATGATTAGGGGCTAAGGGCCTCTCTATGGATGATAGAAGAGGCCTCTTCAAATTAGAGGAGAGTGTCCATGGAGAATTTGATGATAGGATCAGATTGAGGACACCCCTTATTTTCCAACCAATCTACTAGGATATTTCCCTCTTTGTAACATTGAAGAAGCTTGTAATTTTTTGAGGTGTCAAGAAGTAGCCAAACTTGTTGCAATGTTTACCGAATGCTCCAGTTGTGCAAGATTCTCTTTCAACAAGAATTGATAATAAGAAAAGAGTAACCCTCAATTAAGATGTTATAAATTCGAGGGGATTTAATCAACAAGAGACCTTGGAGAAGGGCATGTACTTCTACCATATTATTAGAACCATCCAAGAAACGAAATGCTGATGCTACCATAATATTTCCTTTATGATGTCTAATGTCACTCATGAGAACATATCTCATGAGTGATATGTTGCACTATATGATATCAAACCTTTCTTTGAACAAGTGCTTCTACATGTCTTCTTTCTCTATGTCCTAGATGCACAAGACAATGACGAGGACCTTGACTTGTAGAGGTTTTTTTATGATCACATTTAAATATATGATTGTTATCTTGACGTTCAATTAGAAAGGAGCAATTGCACTTGTTTAGAAGGGTGAAAGTTGTATTTACCATTAAACTAGTCATGAAATTGTAAGAGGATTTGGGCTAAAGTATTTCTCCTAAGGATATTTTATTAGTGAACAAGTATTGTATTCATTTGATTCAATTATAGAGATTTACTTATATTAGAGTTAGGGAATATGATGGACATCCTCATGTGCTAGAAGAATATGAAGATCATAATTTCATTCTTATTCTAATTTGCAAACAAGTTGTTGAGGTCAACAAAAGGTGTGCAAAAAGGAAGAAGGTAGTTATCCAATTTCCCATCTTACTTGGATATTATTCATGTAAGTCTCAAGTAGATTCTCTCAATATTCAGAGTGATATTGTTATGTACACCATGTTAGCTTATGGAATTATATTTCCCTCTGACAACAAACACTTTGTTAATAATAATTTATAGGTATGACTTGGTTTCCACCACATTACTCATATCCAATACTATTGGGTTGATTGTGTTGATTATTATAGGGATAGAAGGTGGAATTGGATGAGGGTAACCCTTAGAAATATTATAACTTTCAATCTAAACTAGGATATTGATGATATTGAAGATGATGAATTTGACCTACTTGACCCAATCTATACCATTCACATTCAATTAAAAATCACTGTGCCAATATATTGGAGTATAAAAGAGCCAAAGGATCTTGAAACAAAAACTTCCATAGTCCTAAAAATCAACCAAAACTAGCATGCAAAGAAGAAGACTAAGGCAAAAAGAAGTATAGAGAAACCCTATTTAAGTAGGAGCCTCCTTGTTGAGAATAGTTCCAACTCTTGCTAGATATATATCCACAAAAAGAGAAAGTAAGAATAGAGAAGAGCCTCTAGAAAGGAAAATTCATAAAGAAGACTTGTGGGGATGATCCACCCAATGAGAATAGAGTGGAGGAAAAAAAATTGAAGGACAAGAAGAAAGGAAAATAGAAAGACAATGAAAGGTAACAAGAAATAGAGGACATCATTATTTATTCATTTAGATAATAGTGAGATCCTTCTCAAAATGTGATCTATAAAACTACCTTGAAGGGTAAAAATCCCTCTTCTTTTGCCTTCAATTTGTAGAATATAACCAAGACATCACCATTTCAGATAACCCTACATTTTTCATCACTTTAATCATAGTCAAATACTTAAACTAGTGGTACTACTTACTTCCCTTGATGATTAGAAAATACCATTTGTAATAAGAGAAAAATAGTACTTTTCAATTTTCCTAAAGGCAATATTGGAGGGCAATTCTTGCAAAGATCACCTAAACCTAAAAAAATGAAAACTACATCAGGGATGATGATGGATAATGGTCATGGGAACCTATACGTAGAAATTCCAGTTGTCACCTAAGCACTAAAAAACTACAAAGAACATGTGGCAGCCTCTCAAGACACCCTGGTGAACGGAGCTAATGTGCATCCACAAGACCTGCCACCTCAACAATAGTTACATGCTTTAGTTTTTAACTTTAAATTGTGTATATAGTTTTAAATATATTAACCTTTTAATTGTGATTATTTTAAAGAATCAATTTAAAGACGTTGGCAGTGGTTATAATTTAGAAATTCAAATATGTAATAAAATAACATTTTAGGGGTCTTAGCTCTTTCTCAACAACACATTGTAGGATGTTTGTAAGACATGATTAGGAGAAGAAATAAATAATTTTTTTTCTTTTTTTTGAAAGAATTCCCAAGTTTATTTGCATGTGAAGTTGGATGTTATGATTTGATATGTTTTTGCAATTTTGTATGCACTAGTAGTTATCACTTTTATATATATATGTGATTAATTTTTTTAACATTTGTTTCCTTTCATGATATGGTGAAATTTGAATTTAAACTAATATGATGTTTGCTTGCATGCCAATATGTGATTTAGGATACTCTATGATATTTATTTCATTCAAAAAATTCAATCCCCAAACCTATGCATTGATAGTTGTTTTGAAATATTTAAATTGTATCGAATCCCAAAATCACATTTGTGTCATGTCTATATATAAATGATAATTTTCCATTTTCTACTTTTTGGTTAAAAGTATAGCCCACTTTCAAAATAAAAAAACTAAATATTTGATCATAAAAGGGAGTTGTACCTTATTAAAATTAAAAGGAAAGTTAAATAATAACTTACCCAACTATCTGTTAATAATTTTTCTTTACTTTTGGAAAAAATAGTCATAATAATTATTTGTTTTTGAAAGATATTTGTTAACCAACATATTTTTGGTGACATTGCTGGAGATAGAACAAGTAATTTTAAATTTTCATTGTAAGTGAAAAGTTGTGGTCTTTCCACACTATAATATTTTTCCTTTAGTTCCACAAAACCTTCAGTAGATTTATCACTCACAAGAAGAAAATATTGTTCGCAACTTGAATATCATAGCTTGGGATTATAAAAATATTAATGTTGAATGTATAGGAATGAATCAAGTCCTTGATGAAGAAGAAATATTATGAGAACTTAACGATATACTTCTATTTAGTATGAAAATAGGAGCATGGTAAGATTAGGGCCAATATCTGCTTTCATAAAAAACATTGGAATATGAAACTAGAAAAGATGTGATTGAATTTGACTAATTCTTGTCATAAAAAGTCAAAATGGTACCATAGGGCTTCTATTATTTTGTTGCTTTGGGAAGTGTTTGGATTTGAAATCATATTGAAATAGGATCTAATTGTGATGTAAATGAAAGCTTAAAAGGCTGTAAAAGACTGATGCGGAAATAGATTCATTGAAATAGGTATAGATTTGAATAGAAAATATATAGGTTCACATGTAACTAAAATTGGGGGTTGAATTCACTAGACTAGGTCAACTAGAGTGTTCTAGTCTTGCGAATTTTGCACACAAACTCAATTGTGACTTTCAGAGACCCTACACTCTTCTCCTTTCAAAATTGGTGTAGGCTTATAAGGACTGGGATGCCTAGGGTACTCTAGTCCTTGATAGGGGCACCTTGAGCACTTTAGTCTAAGTTTTTCTTATCCTAGTTCTAGGTACTTTCCTATATCTATTTGTTGATAGCCCTCTTGTCTTCTTGTTATCATGGAAAACCTTTAGCTACACACAAGAGGAGAAAAATGGTGTTTTGGTGGTTTACAGGGATTTTCCTAGGTTAAACCTTGGGTTTTGAATTAACCCTTTAATTTAATTAAAAATACTTGAATTGAAGTGATGGACTAAATTGATTATACCTTCATTTGCTAAAGTAATGTCCTAAGGGAAATTCCTCCATGTGTTGATGCAATAAAATGATAAATCGCACAAATTCCATAATGAAATAATATTAAAAACATAATTGAAGATTCCTTGATATAGTTTATTTATCCTTGAATCATATCTGCTCTCGAAATGGAACAATAGCATAATGGTGAGATGCAATAATGTGATGATGATATATTGATCAAATTAATTGACAAGAATGCTTCATATAGGAGTTTCATACTAAAATAAGATTTAGGCTAGTTTAGGTTTATCATATTTTTGCACAAAGCTAGATTTGAGTAGGATAGGACTATCTTATTATCCTTTTGAAATTCAAGGAAAAGAACATCAGTCTAGGGTCATGGGTGTCCTGGTCTTGACAATTTTAGTCCAACTTATTGGGGATGAAATTTAATAGGGTTCTGATGTTGAATATAAGTTTGTGCGATTATATATAATGTTTATGTGCAAGAAACATATCTTGATATTTTAAGTTGGGTAGGATTTATGATAAATATAGACAATAACATATAAAGGGCACACATATAAATAAGGGACCAAGTAAGAGTGTGATGGTGTATTGAAGTGAAATAAAGCTCATAAAATTTAATTAAATATTACTTAAACACAATAGAGAACTTATAATGAATAGAGGAATGGGAAATACCAAAATGGATGCTAGGAGAGTTCAATTAGACACCATAATTAAAGGTGTACAATTTACAACACCATAATTCCTTATAGAATAGAGGTTGGTGGTTTTCAAAAGGGTCAAGTTGAACCATTTCATGGATTAATAATTGAAATACATCCACAAAGAAACCTAGCCCCTCATCAAAATACACATCTTCAACTACATCATCCAAGAAATTGAATTTCTAGTTTTCATTTATGCTATAGTTTACAAGGTACACTAGAGAAGAATTTGACATTGGTGCAATAAATCATATTTTTGAAGCACTACAAGGAGTTAATTTTTCACTCATTAATCCCCACTATAAGATTAATAAACGGACCTCTTTCACCACTGAAAAATGTCAATCTTTGATTTTTCAAGCATTATTTCTACATGTGAATATTATTCCTATTATATCCATCACTTTCACTATTGCAATAGTGTAACCTATACCATGGGGAGATCCTATAGGGCCACACTCATGGGGATTCTAGTTACATGATTTACCTAAAGGTTTAGAAATAACCTCCTAAAATTGAGAGGTGACGGTAAGGTATCCATTTATGAACATATACATGCATTCTTCATTGCATCTGAGGTTGAAGGAGTTCAAACTAAAGATATAGTAGTTAGGATTTTTGTAGTGTCAATAATAGATTCAGTAATAGAATGGTTTATAATTTAACTAGCGCATCAATTGATTCAT